>NW_023505242.1:0-35336 GCF_004664715.2 Peromyscus leucopus | reverse complement strand
ATATAAGTCTCTGTGTGTCTACTTGGGTCCAAGCAACCAGCCGCAGGGCCAGGAAAACTTTAGTTACAGAGCAAGACCAAGGCCTCAGTGGCTCTGGCTATGTTAAGTCAGATACAGACAAAAGCACCAAGAATTTGCAGTGACTTCAATGACCGTGTCTAGCTTGACAGTCATTTTCCTGGCCAGGCAGTTCAAACCCACCAAGATTGCTTGAGCACTTACCTTTGACTCTTCTGGGGTTATTTCCAGATCACCTTGTTCACATCTGACTATCTTTTGTGATTTCCTTGTAAGCTACAGTTTCAAATAAAAAGCACATTTCAAATACAAACATAAATACTACTGCTGCTGCTGCTACTACTACTGCTATTAAAAATAATCAGAGAGAAAAGATATCCTCTGGTGTGTATGGGTTAAGAGTCAGAGCTATATGAAAGCTTCGAGGAGACAGCCTTGAAAGATACTTGGTGTTTTGTGGATCCATCTTTGCTCTACCCATGTCTACTCTGTCTTGTGACCTAGTTAGGGTCAGCAAGTACTCCTCCTAAGCCCCATTTCAAGATGGACTACATAGAGCTTCAGGATGAGTCAGAAAGGGTATCCGTGTTAAGTTTTCTGTAATGTGGAGGGGGGTGCAAGAGGAAATCTTTAGGGATTAAGGGTAGTTGTTGTGTGTGCTATAGTCTCTGTTGAAGGTAAAGTTAACTTCTCATTAAGGTTCTGGTTAAGCACTGTTATGGAGTACCTATTAGATTCTGTTTTTGTGATAGAATAGAGAGCTAGTGAGATCATTAAACACCCATCACTACTCCTTCCACTCCACACTTACAGAGAATATTCCACGGATTTTTGACATGAGCCTTAACCTCAGGAGAGTGGGTCAGAGAGAGGGATCCATGCCAAACTAAGGCCTTTTTGACACCCAAATCTACTTTCCTTATTTTGCCTCTTTGGGAACCATGATGCTGTGGAGGCACTGAGGAACATAGAGTCCCATCCTACCTTTCTCTGAAGTTCTGAGATACTGTGGACCAAAGCCTCGTTCTCTTCTCCTAGAGAGAGAAAGGACCAGAGTGTAAGTTTGAATCATGGTAATATCATCTTTTTTTTTTTTTTTTTTTTCCGAGACAGGGTTTCGCTTGTAGCTTTGCGCCTTTTCCTGGACCTCGCTCTGTAGACCAGGCTGGCCTTGAACTCACAAAGATCCACCTTCCTCTGCCTCCCAAATGCTGAGATTAAGGGCTTGTGCCACCACCGCCTGGCAACATCGTCTACTCTTATTCAGTTGGTATTCCCATTTCACCAGGCAGTTTTTTCTTACAGAAGTTTGAACTTATTTGTACAATGTAAGTAGATCTTGAAATTAATTCACAGGTGAAACAATCAGCAGCATATGAGGAATATAGATATTTATGCTCCCAGTACTAAATATTACCTGAAAAACCTTATTTCCCCAATTCCCTCCCGTGCATGGACATACTCTTTGTATGCAAACAAGATTGGCTTAAAGCCTCCTTTCTAGGACTAGGTTTCATGGCACCAGAATGCTCCATGGAAGCTTCCAAATGAGGGAAGCAACCAACAGTCCTATCCATCTGTGCTTCCCATGAATCATAATACCAATCAACATGGCATGATAACCCTAAGGATACAATAGTGGCATTCACACCTTTATGACAACCAACAGCTCTCTAATTGGACGTAAGACCTGCTCAACAAGAGGAAATCATGCCAGGTACTGAAACCTAGCCAACTACCCAGGGCCAGTGAAGTCATGGATCCTGGAGGAGAACCTACCACCACTTTACTACACCAGCACAATCATATTTTAAATGTTTCTCTTTATACCCACAGACAAGTATAGTCCTCACCCTTTATCAAGGAAACTTCTCTTTGCAACAGACAAAGAACATTACAAAAAACCCACAACCGACCAAAATGCAGACTTGGACCTAGTCCCATCTGATATAACTTTAATACAACTCCTGCCCCTAAGGTACAGGGATCTTGCCAAAGAGGAAGAGGAAAAATTACAATAGCCATAGGAACAGGGAATTTCATGTGAGGTTATGTCTTTTAGAAATGTCAGAAGCTACATCCATAATGTTTCATCCACATAGATACCTAAACGTGACTTGAAGAAGGATGACACCAATAGATACACTAAGGTCAAAGAGGGCCTCAACCCTACACAATAGTACAGTCAACTAAGAAATACTGGAGAGAAACAGTCTCACTCAGAGAAGAACACACTAATTAGTCATCCAATACCAAATGGTCAGCCCTGAAAAAATACATACAAGTAACAAGATACAGACTGAACAGGTTATATTTATATATTTAGTATTATACACACATGCGTGTAACAACAATTAATGAAAAAAGAGGCAACAAATTTGAAAAAGAGCGGAGTAGAGTACATGAGAGGGTTTGAAGGGAGGAAAGGAAGAGGGAAATGATGTAATATAATCTCAAAATCATTTAAAAAAGAATGAAAATATGCTTACATGCTTATGTTGACTTTATATTGAAATGATATTTCAGCTATGTGGGATTAAAGATCTTATCCAATTAAGATTTACAACGACTGGCTTAGTTGAAGGGGTTGTGCTCTAGGGGTGAGGCCAGGATGAAGCCCATGGACTCGCTTTCCCCGGTATCATACTTACGAGTCTGGTTGTTTCTCCTGCAGCAGAGCCCTTTCTCTCTCCATCACAGCGCAGTTTTCCTTCTCCCAATCCTCATCTTCTGCAGGGTCTCCAGTCTGGGTGATCTCACTTTCCAGCCTGAATGAAGTGAAGGACCCATGATGGCCAGGTTCAGAAGTGATAAAACTCAGGGCTTGATGACTACATGTGCATCTCAAGTTAGAAACTCTTCTTTTCCATAGACTCAGGTCATTTCCAAGCCATATAAAGAAAGAACTGCCTTATCCAAAACACTCATGTTCTCAAGGAAAGATCTGCCTAGTCTTTTAAGTAAAATATTTTTAAGCTTGCTGTGTTTGAATGTCTTAGAAAAAATACCAGAGTGAAGGATAGTTGTTTGCTACATGAGATAGAGTTCTCTAGAGAAAGTAGGAAAATTGAGGGTTTTTGTCTGTCTTCTCCACCACTCTCCTTTCAGGTTGAGAACTTCCATCATGAAACCTAGACTTACCTCTGGATTTCATTTTCTTTTTCTTGTATTTTGAGAAGAAGCTCCTGGTTGGCTTCATCTATTCTCTGCATATCCCTTTCAAGGTCCATGTTCAAACTGATAATGTTCTTCTTGATTGGGCCAATCTTAAGATTTCCATTTTTTCTGACCTATAGGCTCAGCCCCCCAAATAAACAAGGGCTGGTTATCTCAAGAGCAAAGATCAGTGGACCAAGTGGGCTTTCTAGAAAATAAGTAATTCATCCGCTGTGCTCTTCCTGGGAGCACGCTTGCTTTTCTATTTTCATTCCTGGATATTCATACATCTGAATCACACCCTACAATGTCTTAGTAATTCTCAACCCAACAGGGGACATCTTGAGATGCATCTCCAGTCTGATTTCAAAAGAAGCTTCACTTCCTTAAATAGCCTTGTACTGGAGAGAACTGTTTCCCATGGCAACCTTTTCCTAAATTGTTCTCCTTATGCAATACACTTTTATTGACTATTTTTGTCTAGGCACCTGCTCCATCACTTCTGAGTTTGTCTACTTCATTCAGAGACAGAAGTCTCTACCACCATGATAGGGCTTCAGTCTTTCCATCCTTGCTTCCCCTTCCCTTTGATTTTCTGATTATAATGTGTGAGATTCTCATATGAGGGCCATTTCAGTGAGTACATACTTATATTTCAGGAATATCATTCAACAGCACAAACATCTGTTTTGAAAAAACTGTGAGTGAAATGATAACTTTAGGAAGAGTACCTACATCAAGGGAGGCTCACACTAAACTTTTTCTAGCATGTAAAATAATCCTTTGGAGTTCTTAACTGGGAATAGGGTAGCATGGCCCCGGGATTTCGTTTTGAGTGACATGAAGCATGATATTGGAAAATGGAGTCCTATCTTGGAAGGGCTTGGTGGTGTATTTACAGTAGTTACCACTTCCTGTAGGAGTGAGGGCTTGGGAGATGGGTGCAGGGGGAGGAGGGAGAGGTGACTGGGAGATTAGAGAAGGTATGGCCAGCGACCTGCCTCACACCTGGTGCCTGGATGCCGCCTTTCGTAGTCGCTGTTACTTACTCGTAATCTAGCTCATTTTCCTTCTGTTCTTCCATTGTAGACGCCTGAAATGTTAGCAGAGCGGTTACCAACTGCAGAAGTGGGTCCAGCAGTCTCCCCAGTAGAAAGTCAGTGAACTGGTTTTCTCCCTTCAGCCCCTGAGTTGGATATGACAAAAATCCCAGATTTTTCTGCTCCTCATCTGACTCTGCATCAAGTGAGGGTGCAGAGGCCTCCTGGAAAATTCCATAAGAGGTCTCACAAGCAAACACCTAGAGGTTGTTTGCCATAAATAACTGGATTTGGAAACCCAAAACAGAGTCATCAGTTTTTCTTAAGTCTTCTTTCTTATGACCTGCTGCTTTCCTAAAGGTCTCAGGGCACAGATGTATGTGTATCACCACCCTGGAAAGTCACGGTTGTTCCCTAGTCCCCGGCCACTGCAAGCTTGATGGGAAGCGTGTCAATATTAATCAGGGATCAGAAAATGAAGTCGAAGGAAACTCCACGGCCCTCTCTGCCCTCTAGCTCCTTCTACAAACTTTACCTCCCTTCTACAGATGTGCTTTGGCTTCCTGATCCTGCCCTAGTCAATTAGCTTCTGAAGACTCTCATCTCTTCCCACTGGAGCCCTCCAATAGAATGTACAACCTTCCACGGGGTTATGACTCCACAATTTAGGAAGGTCAGGGCAGCGTGTCACAGTGGTGCCGATGACCAAGTCAGAACCTCTTTATGGCTAAGTCTGCCCTAAGCAGGGACAAGCTTCAGGGCATCTTGTTTCTAGGCAGTAAAAAGGGAGAGTCTTCCTCACTATGTCTCTCAGGTAAATAGGGCTTTCTTCCTGCCCAAGTGTCAAGAAGATGGGAAATTTGCTCTTGTGGCCACAGTGATGCTATCATGTGCCCAACCAATGACCCATTCATCCTATGAGTATTAAAAGTAAAAGCACCAGTGTCTTTAAGAGTGAACAGGACAATCCAAAGCACTGGCCTTGGGAAAAAGTTTACATTCTGAGGGTAGTGGTGTGTGTGTGTGTTGGGGGGGAATACACTGATTTTATATCATAAGAAAGGATGTGACAATATGAGCAGGTGAAGGGGATGGGGGAAGGGAGCATGTGTGTGGCAAAGGGTGGATTTTACAATTGGGTGGTGCAGAGAGAGCCGGAGCCGCCTCATGTTTGAAAGCAGTGTGTGAAGAGGCTTGATGGACATGGGGAGAACTTGGGGTGCTGAGATAAATGCAGTGTCCAGCAGATCCAGCCATACCAGCAAGGGGCACCAAAAACCAGTTTTGCCTGCAGAGGTTTGTGGATCCATCCAAGCTTTCTGCGGTCTGCACTTTAGAGACTAAGAACCCACCCCCGAGACAGAAATTACAAGAGATTTTAACGCTGACAATGCCCCTGATTGTCTTGAATGAGCTCCACAATTGGAGTCTTCTCTTGCAAGCTTTAAGGGAAAAGCACTCACAGAAAACAAAGAATATGCATTCTCTATATGGGAATGTGTGTGTGTGTGTCTGCCAGTTCTTCACAGCTGGTAACTTCCAGGTGTCAGTCACAGACACCTGTCAAGCTTCAGGTCTCAGAGAAAGACCACATGGAGGTGATTTGTGAGCCAGACCAACTTCTTAACATACTGAAGTTTCTAGCAAACTATTTGTAAAATTAATGGCCTCTGATGACCCCCATTACCATCTCCTGAAAGAAGGCATCTCATTGCTTTATGAAGCTGTTCACAGAAGAGTAATTAAGTAACAATTCAGGCCAATGGCCTCTCCCAGGAATTGATGGTAGGGAGAGTTCATTAACCCCACCTGGCTATAGCTTCACCAGGAAATGCCCTGGACCAAGGTTATTGCAGCTGTTAATGGATTGGATAGGGACTTTAACTGGGTAAAAATAAAGCTGTGTCTCCTGCCCTGGGAGCCTTTCTCCTTGAGGGGCTACCCCTGTGAACTGGAAGAGCCTGGCCAGGCCCTGCACTGACGAGGACAGCAGATTGCTATCAAGGAGAATCCTTAAATCAAGGTGGAAACAGGGCCTTCGGGGAAGTTAAGGTTTTTTGATCCAAGCCTCTTCCTGCAGACCACAGATGTTTGATTAACACCCAGTACAGCTTTTGGAGCAGCTGTTCTCTGTGGTAAAAGTTCTATGCCCTCCTCTCCAGCGGGAAGAATGGCTGAGGTTCATTTTCGGCTCACTCCCTGCTGTCAGAAATGCCTCTGCCCTTGTGAGGTCCTCTGCTGGGAAACTCTTGCCCTGATTGCAGGCTGGGAGTCCCTGCTGGGTTTGCTGGGCCTGTGCCCATGTGCTGTGGAGACCAGGCAGGTAGGTGCACCTGAGCTCTGGAAGCTGCCTGCTTGGTAAGGCCTACGGGAAGTGGAAAGCTATCTTCTCTGTTCACCTTGTGTGTCCTTTCTTTGCAGGTTGCTAAATGTTTACTGGATGCTTTTGTGATTAAGTCTGGTTTTGAGGTTCATTCCGGAGTCTAGGGAATTAGAAAATTGTTCCTCAAATACACTGTAACCCCTGTGTACTTTTGTATTTTGAGTTACTGTTATCATATACACTTTAGGTTCATTTATAAAATCTCTTTGAATTTCCTTCAGAATACATTTCTCGTATTCACAAAAGCATATATTTGAACTACTAAAGAGAGACAGTGATACATATAGAATATAAATGTGGGGAGGATAACACTCTCATTGGATCCAAGTTGGCTTTTTTTTTCCTTTGCAAGTCAAAATTCAGATATAATACAGCTTAATATTCAATAAATTGAGTTTCAACTGATGAAAGATATATGTATTTCTTTTAAAATGAAATTTACCAAATCATTGCTATTATAACAACAGTAAATAACTAAAAAAGTTTATCATGGATTTACCTCATAGCAATAACTCTGTTTTCAAAATGTGTTATTAATTATTCAATAATTCCATACGACTTAGTTTTAAATTATTATTTTTAGAATTATTCATGTGTATGGGTGCTTTGCCTGCATATGTGCACATGTATGTGCATGTGTGTGCCTGGTGACTGTGATGGTCAGAAGAGGGAGTCAGATTCCCTGAAACTGGAATTACAGATGGTTTTGAGCTTCTCTGTGGGTTCTAGAAACCAAACCCAGGTCTTATGCAAGCAACTGGTGCAGCACCCCTGAGACCCTGAGATATCTCTCCAGTCTCTCATATAATTTATTTTGATCAAGCCTTTTTCTTAATCCCTTCTAGATGTGCCCTCATTCCTCACTCCCCAACTCTGTGTCTTTGAAAAAACAACAGTTCACCAACTCCATTTTTTGCTGTATCTAGATGTAGGGCCATCCACTGAGCTGTGCTCAACATACAGGAGGCATATGCCTAAAGAAAATTGACTCTACCTTCCTAGGAAGCCATCCATTGTCCATAGCTCTCAGTTAGGGTGGGGGACTCCTTCTCACTCTGTGCTAGAATGCTGACTGTCTTAATCTTGTACAAATCTTGGTACAAGCAACTGGGAGAATTATTTTAAGATGTGTTACATTTGTTTATGCTGTGGAACATTTGTTTCATGATGCAAAGATGTGTTGTATTCTTTTATGTTGCATTTGTTTAACTCTGCCAAGCTGTGTTATTTGCCTGTCTAAAAACACCCGATGGTCTAAAAAGAGCTGAACAGCCAATAGTGAGGCAGGAGAAATGATAGGTGGGGCTGGCAGGGAGAGAGGATTAATAGAAGGAGAAATCTGGGAGGAAAAGAAGAGCAAGAGAACAAGCAGAGGAGGAAGCCAGGAGCCAGCCACAGAGTAGGAGTGCAAGTAAGATATACAGAAGTAAGAAAAGGAAAACAGCCCAGAAGCAAAAGATAGATGGGATAAAGTTAAGAAAAGCTGGCAAAAAAAGGCAAGCTAAGGCCGGGCATTTATAATTAAAAATAAACCTTCGTGTGTGACTTATTTGGGAGTTGGGTTGTAGGCCCCCCAAAGAGCCAACAGAGTAAAGAATAAAAAAACAATGGGTAACCACAGATGTTATGAACTCATGAGTTCAACAGTTCTGTCATGTGCAGAAGACAGTTTTGATCCTGTCATTCCTGACCTCTGGCTTCATCCTCCCCTGCCCCCTTTCTGTGATGGTCTCTGAGCACTCCAGTGACACTTATTCTCTGTACTTTGACTATGGCTCTCTTACTAAACACAGTCCTGTACTGAAGTTAGAATTTCAACAGAAACATTTGGGAGGATATAACTCTTCCCATAATAGTGCCTAAACATCACTTTCTACTCTCCATGACTGGCCCACCCAGGCACTCAAGGGATGCTTATCTGCAGCAACTTTCCAGCATTCTCATCTCTCATAAATCACTCCAAAGGGGGAAATGGCTATAGCTGAGTGGGAAAGCACATGCCGAGCTCATGTGAGGCTCCTGGGTTCAGTCCTGACACACACACCCTTCCCTCAAAGAACACATTTATATAATCGTCGGGTTGCCTTCAGTATAACCAAATGACAAATAGAATTATTTTTTAACTACTTTGAATATGTATAATTAAATTATGAAGAAATTGAAAACAAGAAAGATTGTCTCATTGGGATTAGAGAAGCTTTCAAAATCTTCAACATGTATGACATGCTCAATATTTTCTAGTTGATTTTTTTTTTCTGTGATTCTAAACATGTGGAAGAAAGGGGATTTCTTCAACTGTACCATGAACTAGGGAATTTCCATAGGTGATGCAGATCTGATACTGTGGATGCCATTTAATGCACCCTTCATATTGGTGATGTATTTTTGTTTTCAGTGTACTAATTTCTTCTGGATAAACCCATGCTTGGTAGGCACTTTAGCCAAACTTTGTTTGACTTATTTCCACATGTCTCTGCATGGGGTGTATTTGCGTGCTCATGTGTTCAAGTGCACATACACCTGTGTGTGTACATGTAGACTTGAGGCTGACGCCCAGAGTCTTCCCCTGTTGCTCTCCATCTTATTTGTCGAGGCAGGGTTTCTCAGATGATCCAAGCTTGCCGGCTAATCTAGCTAGCCAGCTTGCTCTGAGGCTCTCCTGTGTCCGTCTCTGAGCTCTTTACAGCTGTGCTGCCCCTCCCTCCACCCAGTGTTTATGTGGGTGCTGGGGTCTAAACTCTGTCCTCATTGTTTGTGTAGCAAGTGCTTGGACATTTCCTCAGCTTCTTTGCTTATTTTATGTTTGTGTCTATAGCTTTATTTTCCGTGTGTTCTGTCAGAGAGTGAACATTAATTATGAGGATCCTAAACAGAGTGACTGGAGTCTCTGCACATGAGCTCATAAAGTCCTGATGTTTGTTTTCATTAAAGGCACTCAGGCAGATATAGCTCTGTGAGTTTGAGGCCAGCCTGGTCTACAGAGCGAGTTTCAAGGCAGCCAGAGCTGGTACAGAGAAACCCTGTCTCAGGGGAAAAAAAAAAAAACATAAATAAAAATAAAAAGAGTGCTTAATGCTTTTGCAGAGGATCTAAGTTAGGTTCCTAGCACTCAGGTCAGGGGTTCATCACTGCCAGCAACTCCAGTTTCTATCTTTTGGTCTCCACAAGCATCTGTGTTTGTGGGCACAAATATAACCCCCCACAGACAAACATGCATACACATAATTAAACAATAGTTATAGTTAAATATAGTAAAACTACAAACATTATTTTAAATGTAATGATATTGCTTAGGACAATTTTTTAGCATAAACAATATTTGTCTTATAGAAGAATCTTACATTGGTAACTATTCTAGTGGATCAATGTCTAAAGTCACTCTGACCTAGGCAGAGGGGAAGGACCAGCCAGGTCAACAGGAGCACTGTGTATTTATTGGAGCTTCAGCTTTCGTCTCACAAGTGTGAGAAGGGTTAGGTACAGTGGGTAAGGATAGGAGTCGTCTAGGAGAAGATGCTCTCATTCAAAGATAAACACAGATAAAGATGAATGGATCCAGTACCATATAACACTAAAGGAAGCAAAAGGCCAGGAGTATCCAAGTTGGAAAAACTTACCTTGATTGATAAAAATTAAAACATTGTTTCATAAAATCAGAATCTGTAAAGAAAAAAGAACAACCCTCCCCCTCCTCTGGCCACCCACCAAATGAGGGAAGTGACCTGATACACCAAGGAAACAGCCCTCTTTTCTGGGTGTTGCTTAAAACTGAAAAACTATAGACAAGTGTCTAGCAAGAATGTTCCAACTTGATTTCCTACATCTCAACCATGAACTTTGTAAATGACAGCATGCCACAATGTCAAAGCTTGGACACACTTGAAAGTACAATAGCCCTTTGGGAATGACAGTGTGGATCACAACTTTTAGACACTGCAAATCTGTGTCAGATGTAAAGGTTAAGTCATTTTTTCCTTCCACATAAAACTTTAGCTACTCCAGTTTTCTCTAGTTTATAAACCGGCTGAGAGCAGGACTTTGTGATGAATACTGTTACAGCCTGTGTCCAGACAGTATTGATTCTTACGGCTCTCACAGTCCATGTTGTTTTCTTCCCTTGGTGTCCCCTCTCAGTTGTTGAAACACATGTGAGGGCTACTAATTTTTTTCTGCAATAATTTGAGATTCCACCACCTCCCTGATGGGCTATCTCCTCTCTTCTTTCTCTCTGCATTCTCAATGGTTCTCTTGCTTTCTATAATTTGATCATCTACATATAAAGATGGTATTGATGTTGCCTTTCCTGTTGATACAGGACTTGGCTTTTTCTCTCTCGTCTTATCCTTAGGGAAACTTAGGAGATGATGCACAAAGTTTATAAAAGGAAATGTAGAGCTGGGTGGTGGTGATGCACACATTTAATCCCAGCACTTGGGAGGCAGAGGCAGGTGGATCTCTGTGAGTTCGAGGCCAGCCTGGTCTACAAAGCAAGTTCCAGGAAAGGCCAAAGCTACACAGAGAAACCCTGTCTTAGAAAAATCAACCAACCAACGCAGCAACAACAACAACGCAGAAAGGTCCATTTCTAACACAGAGATAGAGAGGCGAACAGCCTGTTCTCAAGTAGGAAATCTTATAAAGATGACAAATTGTTCAATGCTGACTCAGCATAGCACAGTCCCAATAATAATTCTGTGGGTTTTTCTTTGGAAGAGTTAAAACTATAAAACACATATGGTAAAATAATTTGTTAAAATAGCCAGGAAGACTCTGAATAAAGCCATATGTGCAATTACAGAGAGGAACAATGTCAAGGGTAAGACAGGAAAATAGTATTTCAATATATCTTTATCTTTTGGATTATAGCTTTCAACCAAGTATGCATTAGGTATAATTTAAAAAACATAGCACAAGATTGTAATAAACAGGATTGAGACAACATGGGATTCTAAATCAGAGAGATGTACATTTCTAAGCTATAAGACTGTGAGCATTATGAGGCATGATGGGAAATGTTACTCTTGATATAACACACAAGCCTCAAGGATTTTAAAACAAGGAAAAGGAAAGAAAAGAAATCCAAGGTGGACACAGACATGGTTTTAAAATACGGCACATCCATGAAATAATGAACTTGCAAATAAAGAGAATTATGAACACAGGGAAAAGGAGAGGAGAGGAGAGAGAAGAGAGGAGAAGAGGGACAGAAGAAGAGAGGAAAAGAGAGGACAGAGAGGAAAGGAGAGGAGCGGGGAGAGGAGGGGGAGAGAAAGAGGAGGGAGGATTACAGGGATGGACAGCAATCCTGAAGTAAGTTGTAACTGAAATAGAAAAGGTGGCATTCTGAACCAGATGGACCACTGGTCCTCTATGATTTGAAACAGGGAGACAGCTTTGCTACAGGAAGAACAATACCCGGAAATGTTTTAATAATTTGAGGCATAACCACTGGCACTATAGATCAGAGCTTTGAGAACATCTCAGGCCTAGGCATGTGGTGCCCACCTTTAATCCCTGTTTTTGGGAGGCAGAAGCAGGCAATCTCTGTGAGTTCTAGGCCTGTCTGGTCTACATAGTAAACTCCAGGCCAGACAGAGCTACATGGTGAGACCCTATCTCAAAACAAAAGAAAACAAAAAGAGCATCTCTAACAACGTGAAATTCTAGGACCACACCCATCCCCCAAACAATGGTCATGTAGCTTTGTCATTTGTGAACTTCTTACTTATCTATCTAGATGGTGCCTCCTATAAAATTTTTGTTTATAAGAGCATCCATAAGAGAAAGACAAATCAGATATGAACACCCACCTAGGCTCCAGGGATGAGGGTGCTGGTTCCCAATATCAGTCAAATAGAACTTCCAAATTCTTCTTTCTTCTGTCTAGCAGATGTTTGGAATCGTATAGTTGCTCGTAGAGGAGTCAATGTTTCACATGCAGAGAGAGGTTAGTCATGTTAGTCACTGTCTTCAACTGCGGTGTGCTGGGGAATATTATTTTAAAGTGTCTTGCATTGTTTCCTCCTGCTTTTGTTAGCAATTCAAAGATGTGTTTGGTTAAATAAAATTAACCTTCGAGCAGGAGGCTGAGTCAGCAAGCAGCTGACAGGAAGGGGTAGGGAGGAACCACGTAGCAAAGGTTTTTAAAGTAGGGGCTGAGAAAAGGATGCTGGGTTTTTGAGAAGACTCCAGCAAAGGGAGAAGGTCAGCTACTTGCTATTCAGCCCCTGAGCAAGCAGAACTCCACCTAAACTGTTGAGTCTGAGTTCTTTAGATTTAGGTAAAGTTTCCCTTAGTAGCTTTGAAAGAGTCAGAATCCCCTCAGGCTGCTCAGAGCAGCAGAGCTGCAGTTGCTGTTTAGGACAGACTTTGCTTAAGGGGAAGCCACTGTGAAAAATAAAAAACAACAGTAGTGTTTACTCTATCGCAGACCTCTTCTTGTCCTCTTAGAAGATTACATCTGTTTGGTGACCTGTCAATCTACTGTGAGTCGATTGCTATGGCTTTCCAGCATCACAATTTGGTTGTGATTTCCTCTGAACAGGTGTCGTTTTCTGCCATTCTTTTTGGGTGAGAGCCCTAGCTACATCCTAAAATGTAATTTTTTAAAAACCCAGTCATATCTATTTCTTCCTCAGAAATTGCTGTCCTGAGAACAGCTATCTTTCCTTTCTGTCATTTGGATCAAACATCTATCAAACAGCTACTGCTGATCTCTGAAGTTGGGTAGGTCATTCAGATCTTGCTCTTTACACAGTAGTCATGATTGTCCAAGGGCCAGCAGCTCAGGATCCACTTTTTCCGGGTACTCTCTAGCTCCTAGGACAGGTCTCAGATCAGAAGGTCTCCTGTGAGCGGTTCTGATTCTTCAGGCTTTATATTCATACCACAGATCCATTTACCCTTATGAAGGTGGGAACTGTGAGCTATGAAAATAACAGACAGAACAGGCAAGTTAAAAGTAGCAAATACTTCTTGAAAGAAACCAGCAGCATTTTCACCTCATGAACATCCCTCAGCTATTGCTCTGGACACTCTGGGCTTGCCAAGAGCATTCACGGCTCAAGTTTTGTCATGCATTTTTTTTTTTCCTTTTGGAGATCTTTTAATTCTTTGCTTGGTTTACAAAGGCAGTAATGAATGCTCTATGGATACAATGTCTATAAAACTTTCAGTGAGAGTCTTTGTTCTCTCCTCCAGTTTGACCTGATTATACAGTCATTGTCTTGAACAAACACCAACTGTCTTAGAGTTTTTACAGCTGAGAATAGGCAGCATGACCATAACAACTCTTATAAAGGAAACTATTAAATTGGGGTTGGCTTACATTTTCAGAGGTTTAGTCCATTATTGTCATGATGGGAAGCATGGCTGCACGCAGGCAGACACACATTGGAGAAGTAGCTCAGAGTTTGACATCAGGATTGGCAGGCAGTAGAAAGAGAGAGAGACAGACACTTGGCCTGGCTTCAGCTCCTAAAATCTCAAAGGTATCGCCTGTGACACACTTCCTCCAGCAAGGCCATACCTACTCCAACAAGGCCATGTGTCCAATAATGCCATTCCCTTTCAGTCTGAGGCCATTTTCATTCAAACTACCACACCAACCAACACACAGATTACTTGGTCTCCTACTGCCTGCTAATGCAGGTTTCACTGGGGATAGTTTTTTTTTCTCCAAGTGGGGAATTGAAATTCCATTCCTTTTCTGCTGGGCTCCAGTTATAAAAACAATGCTCTGGTAGTAAATACTTGCAACATTGAACTTGCTTTGCTTGAGGCTTCTGTACCCCAACAGTCAGGTCTGCTAGAGGGAAAGGCTGTGCCTAGGGAAGGAGGCTTTGCCGACAGCTCTTTTCATGTTGTCCTGTTTAGGTGTCTGCTGTGGGATGATCTGTATGTTAAATTGCTCTGATTAGTCAATAAATAAAACACTGATTGGCCAGTAGTCAGGCAGGAAGTATAGGCAGGACTAACAGAGAGGAGAATTGAGGGAACAGGAAGGCAGAGAGCGACACTGCCAAGCCACCACCATGACAAGCAGCATGTGAAGATGCTGGTAAGCCACGAGCCACATGGCAAGATATAGATTTATGGAAATGAATTAATTTAAGCTATAAGGGCAGTTAGCAAGAAGTTTTAATCTATAAAAACAGTTAGCAAGAAGCCTGCCACGGCCATACAGTTTGTAAGCAATATAAGTCTCAGTGTTTACTTGGTTGGGTCTGAGCGGCTGTGGGACTGGCAGGTGATAGAGATTTGTCCTGACTGTGGGCAAGGCAGGAAAACTCTAGCTACAGGTGTCTGTTGCTGTGATCAAACACTATGACAAGTTGGGAGGAAGCTGGGGAGGAAAGGGTTTCTTTGACTTACAGGTGACTTACTTGCAGTCTATCTCCAGGGGAAGCCAGGGCAGGAACTCAAGGTAGGAAGCTGGAGGCATGAACTGAAGCAAAGACCATGGAGGAGCACTGCTTACTGGCTTGCTTCTCATGGTTTGTTCAGTTTGTTTTCTTATGCCCTCTAGGACCATATGCCCAGGGATAGCACTACCTAATATGGGCTAGGCTATGGTGATATTTTATTTGTGCTGAAATGTGATTTTATTTGTATATTAATAAATAAAGTTGCCTGGGGGTCAGAGCTAATAGCAAGCCATAGCAGAAGCTGGGCGGTGGTGGTGCACACCTTTAATCCTGATCACATGACAGGCAGATCTCTGTGTGTTCAAGGATACAGCCAGCATGGAGACACACGCCTTTAATCTCAATACCAACCATAGAGACCTAGAGGTCTGTATAGACAGGCAGTGATGAGGAGGTCATATGGTTGGGTTTACAACCAATAGGAAGGCAGAACAGAAAGTCAATAAAAAGATAGACACATAGGAAGTAGGTCTCTTTCTCAGGGGAAGAACGGCAGCAGCAGCGAAGGGTAAGAAGGCAGTTTTAAGTCTCAGCTCTTAGCTAATGCTCTGACCTCTTAGGCTTTTAACTCTGCACTTGGCTCTGTGTTTCTTATTTAATAAGACCATTACACTGGGCCCTCCCATATATAAACATTAAACAAGTAAATGCCTAACAGGCTAACCTGCTAGCCAATTGTTGTGGGAGTTATCACCATTGAAGTTCCTTCTCAGATGACTTGTCTGAATTGACAAAGATTATCCTGCACACACATGGAGCACATTGACTCCTCTACCAGCCATACCTACTTATGTATACAAAGGAAGGAAGGGAAAGTAGAAAGCTCTTTCTTGAATGGCATCGTGAAAGCACCCTGATCTCTAGGACTTGGATGATATTTTCTCAAATGTATGTCGAATCCGGGTTGTCACTGTTTTTCTCTCAGTGTTTAAGATTTTTGTCATTCTGTTTCCTTCCTGCTGTTTTCTTGCTTGTCTTGTTGGCCAGAAAATGTCACACGATTTTCAGGACTGGGTACAAAATGAAAATGCAGAACCATTTGGCACAAAAAGAATTGAGTATTTTGAAGGTAGATGGAGTGCTACCCCAGCATACACGAGGCCCTGGATTCAATCCCCAGCATTGCAAAAGGAAAATTAATCAACCTGGAGACAGAAGAACATCAAGCCAGACAGTCATTTCTTCCGAATGCAGGTCTCTGTGTAAACCACCTGTTTCCATGCACATGTCTGCTCTATGGGTGGCTCTTCAGCTAAGACAACCTTTGTAGTTAGAGTGCTTTCATGTGCTTTGGGACTGAGCAGGGGCACAGCCAGCTTCCATTGTTTTGCTCAGCTTGTAACACAGTTAGCTAGCCTGTGCCATGCATTCTATTTTCCAGAGAGAGTTTGCAACCCTCCCTATTATTCCTTCAGGTCCAGAAAATCTGTAGTAAGCCCCCCTACTGGACTCTTACTATATTAGTTTTGTTATTATTGTCATGTAAAATTACCAGAAAGTTTTGGGTATAACATAACACAAATTATAATCACGTAGTTAGAGATCAGAAGACTGATATGGTTCTCATTGCATCAAAAATCGAGTTGTGGACAGGTCTTAGGGATCCCAGAAGGACTATTTTTGTCTCTTCCAGTTTCTAAAGGCCACCTGTATTTCTAGGTTCATATCTTCTCCCTCCATCTTCAAAGCCAAGAATAAGGAATTACAGATATTTGAACTTTCTAGCTTTTGTTTGTGTTGGCCATCTCCTTTTCCATTCTGATCCTCAGGTCTCTCTTTCTTGTAAAGATCAATAAATATATGTGGTTTAAGTTAATCTCCCTATTTTAAGATGCTTAATCACAACTGTAAAGAACTTTATCATTTGATGTGACACAATTACAGCCTGTGAGAGTTAGGACGTGGGTATGTTTGAAGGTCTTTATTTAGCCCACCTGGCTTATATCAAGGTGCAGGTAGAAGCAGTTATATTAACCATTCCATTGATACTTTCATCCCATGTTGCATGGGAGGGGAAGCCTCTGGGGTTGTGGGATAATTATACGTGGGATGTTCTATTAGGTGGACTTAGGACTTTGTTACTATCTTCATGGAGAAATTAAGCATGGCACAAGAAGATTTGGCTGAGTGTCAAGCTGACAAGGGGTGGACTTGTGATGGTTCTCCTTGATTGTCAACAGGACAGGACCTGAAATCAACAAAGTAACGAGCCTCCAGATGGGTCTCTGAGGGCATTTCCAGGAAGAGTTAACCGAGAGGAAAAGGCCTTCCCCCAGATTAGCAGCACCTTTGACAGGCAGTGGTTTGGTATAAAGTAGTCTGAGGAAACAGACGTGTTGCTTGCCTGCCTTGCTTCATGCTAGTGAGTGTGTCTAGCCCAATACTGCTGTTACTGCTGCCATCCTCCATTGACATTGGAACCCAGATTCTTGAAGCCAGCCATTCTCTAGGAGTCTTCCTTCAGCACCAGATTGGACAGGAAGGTATCCAGCCTCACAGGCTAAGTAGCTACTAGGTTCTCAGACTCTCCTGTATATAGCCATTGTTGGACTATGCAGCCCCTACAGTTATAAGCTGTTCTAGTAAAGACACACAGAGACACATTAACACACACAGACACACACACACATATCACACACACACACACACACAGACACACAAGGCACACACACATACACACACACACAGACACATGTATACACACACACAGACACACACATACACACAGACACACACACACACAGACACAGACAGAACACACACACACAGACACACACACACAGACACACACAGGCACACAGACACACACAGGCACACACACAGACACATACACACAGGACAGATGCACACAACACACACACAC
This sequence comes from Peromyscus leucopus, assembly GCF_004664715.2. Lineage (NCBI taxonomy): Eukaryota > Metazoa > Chordata > Mammalia > Rodentia > Cricetidae > Peromyscus > Peromyscus leucopus. The sequence continues at coordinate 17,450 of NW_023505242.1, read as the reverse complement.
ACACAGACACACATACACAAAGACACACAGTACACACAGACACACACACAGGCACACACAGACACACACACACACACAGACACATACACACAGACACATGTATACACAGATGCAACAGCACACACAGGACAGACACACAGACACACACAGTCTCACACACAGAGACACACACACTGTTGGTTCTGTTTTTCTAGAGAACCCTGCCTATGGAGTGCTGATGTGCTTTTAGTTATTTTTGTTGTTGTTTGCTGTGGGATGGTCTGTATGTCAAATTATTCTGATTGGTCAATAAATAAAACAGTGATTGGCCAGTGGCTAGGCAGGAAGTATAGGCGGGACTAACAGAGAGGAGAAAAGAAAGAACAGGAAGGTGGAAGGAGTCACTGCCAGCTGCCACCATGACAAGCAGCATGTGAAGATGCCGGCAAGCCACGAGCCACGTGGCAAGGTATAGATTTATGGAAATGGGTTAATTTAAGATATAAGAACAGTTAGCAAAAGCCTGCCACGGCCATACAGTCTGTAAGCAATATAAGTCTCTGTGTTTACTTGGTTGGGTCTGAGCAGCTGTGGGACTGGCGGGTGACAGAGATTTGTCCTGACTGTGGGCCAGGCAGGAAAACTCTAGCTACAGTTGTTGCTGTCAATTGACACAGCTAGAGTCATCTGAGAAGAGGCAATGCTCATTTTCTTGATTAACGACTGATGTGGAAAGTCCAGCCCACAATGAGCAGTGCCACCTTTTGTGCATGTAGTCCTCAGTGGTAAGGAAAGCCAGCTGAACGAGCCACGGAAGCGAGCCACCAAGCAGTATCCGGTTCTGCCTCCAGGTTTGCCTTGGTTTTCCTCGGTCATGGACTGAGCTGTAAGATAAAATAAGCCCTTTCCCCAAGTTGCTTTTGGTCACAGGGTTTAAATAAAGCAGTAAAAATAAATAGGGACTGGTGACTATCAGTAGAACTATGAAGAAATTGTCTCACTAATCTTGGCCCAATTTGATTTACTTCATGATTATCCACTTTTGTGCTTAAAAGTTCCTAATGTTGTCTCTAGGCCAGTGGAAGAACTTTCTAAAAGAAACCCAGACTCTTGACCCAAGCTTGTGGTGCTTTCTCAGGTGGTCTCTGTTTTCCTTCCTATCCCCAAGCTACATAGGCTCTTAGGACTCCGATTGCCACACATCTGTCACTCATGTCACAGCTCAGAGTGGTTGCTAGATTCATACTCTCCTGGGGTAATTTGAACTTAAGGTTTGCCTATAACATAAGTATTATTTTACTTAAAACAATTTATTCTCATTCTATGCTATATTTTAAGTTTGAATTTTATTGTTTTAAAAGTTTCATGTATGCATGTGTCTGTGTGTGTGTGCATGCGTGTGTGTGTGTGTGTGTGTGTGTGTGTGTGTGTGTATGTGTGTGGTCCACATGAGTGTAGTGCCCATTGAAGTCAGAAAGGGCATTAGATTCCCCTGGAGCAGGAGTGACAGTAGTCGTAAGTCTTGCTATATAGCCATGTTGGCCATGAACTATTATTATCTTCCTGCCTTATCATTCCAAGTGCTACAATTACATGTGTGCACCACCACCATACCCCCCCCACACACAACCTTCCCGTTCCTGTCACTTGTGCAGCAAGCACCTTCCAACTGGACCATCTCCTGAACTGTTACAAATTCATGTGTTAAATAACTGACCCTAATTTGATGGAATTTGGAGGTGGGGCCTTTGAGAGATGCTTATGTTCAGGTAAAGTTCTAAACATGTAGCCCCATAATGGAAATTGTTTGACATAGGTTATTAGTGCAAAATAATAGGTTTAATTATGACATTTTCACACATAGACATAGCATACTTTGGTCATATATCCATGACCTTGGTACCCTGATCTCCCAAGTGTCTTCCTTCCTTTCATGGCCCCGTCTGTTTCCCCTAGATTCACTACATGAGAGAAAACACAATGCTGTAACTTCTTGCTTAACACAGTGATATACAGTTCTGTCTATTTTTCTCCAAATGTCCTGATTTTGACTTGTCCACCCTCCAGCCATTATAGAGAGGGAAAAAAGTATACTGTAGACACAAAAGGCCAAAATAAATAAAGGTCAAAAATAAAAAGCAAATCTTCCCACTCTCTGGCAATCAACTCTCACTGCCTGGAGCCTGACCAGGCCTTGGAATGCCTCAGACAAACAATTGGAGTCTAACTCCTAATGACCCCGGGCACTCATCTCAAACACCAGTCTCAGGAAGGACAATGGTGTGATAAAATTTACTCCCTGACAAGAAGAAAGTGAGCCCCCTCTTATCTATTCAAATACCATCCCGGACAAATAGCCCAGGAGACAAGGCCAGGTAATTTCTATTAACTGCTATAAAAAGACACCATTCACACTCAGAGGGGTGATTTTCTCTCTGAGAATCCACACATTAGTTTCTGTCCACAGAATGGATTCTTTATTTCCCCAAAGGAGAATTCATGTTTTATTTTTCTCTTGCTTTCCTGAGTAATATCAAATATGCAAAAGTAACATTAATTTTTTTTGCTATTTTTACTGATTTATTTTTTTCATGCAGTAGATTTTGATTACGTTTTCACCTCCCAGCTCTTCCTAGGTTCTCCACTCCCTAGCCACCCAACTTCACATTCCTGTTCTTTTCTTTCTTCCACACACACAAAAAAAAAACCCTCAAAAATAAAATAAAATAAAAATCAAAACAAAAAAAACTTAGAAAAAAAATCCCCAAACATAACAAAATGAAACAAAAATCTCACCAAAAATTTCACATGGAGTTTGTTTTGCTTTGAACAATTGCTCTGGACACAGGGTCTGGGATTGTGGAGTGTGGTTGACAGACACTGTGTCTCCATTGAAGAAAACTGATTTTTCCCTTTCCTGTCCAGTATCAATTTCAGATAGCTTCTTGGTTAGGATGAGACTTTGTGTCCACTCCCCTTTCTCAGTGCTAGGAGCTTGTCTGGCTTTAATCTGCAGAGGTCTGTGCATGCTGCCACAGTCTCCGTGAGTTCATCAGTCTTGTTGTGTTGGAAGACACTATTTGCTTAGAGTAATTCACCACCTCTGGCTCTTATAACTTTCACCTTCCTCTCTTGCATAGATTTCTGGACCTTGAGGTTTGATGAAGACATCCCATTCATGAATGAGTACTCCAAATTATTTCACAGTCTGCACTTTTTCCAGTTGTGGTTTCTGTGTTAATTCCCATTCACTGCAAGAAAATGCTCCCTTGATGAGGGTTGAGGGAAGCACTGATCTATGGATATAGCAATATGTCATTTGGGTCACTTTATTACTGTGTATTCTTTTAGCAGAATAATAGTACATCTAGTCTTAGGTTCTTGATCTCTTTAGCAGTGTGAAGTATGAGTTCTATCTCATGGAGTCGGCTTTAATCCAATAAAAATGTTGTTAGTAACTCACATAACATCTGTGCAACTATTGCACCAGGCAGGTTGCTATTGTGGGTCACAGGGTTTGTAACTGGGTGATAGTGATAATTCCCTTTCTTCTTTAGTAGCATGCAGAGTAACTCCAGGATCATGACAAAGTCAGTAGGAATAAAGCTTCTAGTAGGACATGAGATTAACTCTCCAGGTTTGATGATGCTGTCTTCAGTAATAGGGCATTACCATCAGATTGTGGAGAGCAACTCATAACCTTGGCAGGAGCCTGTGATGTTTAGGGGAGTCCATGGGACCCATTGGCCAGCAACTCAAGAAGGTGTAACCCATTCCTGGCACTGGAAGTTTTACTTGATGGCATATGATATCGAGCTGGGCCATTGTCTCATCCATTATTTGGTGACTCCATTTAAATTCCTTCCATATATGTGCATATTTTAGGAATCTTATACAGTGGTAGGTTCTATGTGGTTTTTAAAAGGCCTTTAGTGTTAGTATTCTTCCTCATAGCCCCTCTTTTACTCTGATCTCCCATCTCTAACCCATTAATTCTCCTATTCTAGTTCCCCTTTATGTCTCCACAATACTACATCCCATTTCCCCTTCCTGAGAGATCCCTCCTCTCCTCTGCTTCCTTCCTACGTACATAACCTCTGTGGTGATTCATAGCACACATATCAAAAGCTTAAAAGCTAACATTCACATATAAGAGAAAACACTCAATATTTTGTCTTTTTTAGTCTGGGTTACCTCACCCGGGATGATTATTTTCTAACTCCGTCCATTTACCTGCAAATTTCATAATTTAATTTTTCTTAACAGCTGAACAACATTCATGTGTAAATGTACCACACTTCATTATCTTAGGTTATCTCCACTTTCTGGCTATTATGAAGATAGCAAACGAAGACGAATGAGCAAGTGTCTCTGTAGTAAAGGAAAGAGACTTCGGGTGTATACTCAAGAGTGGTACAGGTGGTTATTGAGGTCCGTAGATTCTTGGCTTCCTGAGGAATCTCCTTATTGATTTCCATAGTGGCTGTACAAGTGTGCACTAACACCAGCAACAATAAGTGCTCCATTTTTCCTGCATTCTTGCCAGCACATGCTGTCATTTGCTTTATTAATCTTGGTCATTTTGATAAGTATAAGATAAAGTCACAGAGTAGTTTTAATTCGCATTTCTCTGATGGCTGAGGATGTCCAACATTTCTTGAAGTGTTTCTTAACCATTAATGTTTCATCTTTTTAGAACTCTTTGCTTAGTTCTGTACACCATTTTAAACTAGGTTATTTGTTTTCTTGATGTTCATTTTTTATTTTTTCCTTTTATTTTATTTTACAATACATTCAGTTCTACATATCAGTCACGGATTCCCTTGTTCTCCTCCTCTAACCCCCCCCCTTCCCCCAGTCCAGCCCCTATTCCACCTCCTCCAGGGCAAAGCCCCCCCCCAGAGGACTGATATTGACCTGGTAGACTCAGTCCGGCAGGTCCAGTCCCCTCCTCCAGACTGAGCCAAGTGTCCCTGCATAAGCCCAGGTTTCAAACAGCCAACTCATGCAATGAGCACAGGACCAGTACCACTGCCTGGATGCCTCCAAACAGATCAAGCCAATCAACTGTCTCACCTATTCAGAGGGCCTATCCAGCTGGGGGCCTCAGCCTTTGGTTCATAGTTCATGTGTTCCATTCGTTTGGCTATTTGTCCCTGTGCTTTATCCAACCTTGGTTCAACAATTCTCACTCATATAAACCTCTCTTTCTGCAATTAGACGCCCAGAGCTCACCTGGGGCCTAGCCGTGGATCTCTGCATCCAGATTCCTCAGTCCTTGGATGGGGTTTCTGGCACGATTATTAGGGTGTTTGGCCACCCATCACCAGAGTAGGTCAGTTCCGGCTGTCTCTCGACCATATTGCAGCAGTCTATTGTGGGGGTATCTTTGTGGATTTCTGTGGGCCTCTCTAATGCAAATCAAAACAACTCTGAGATACACCTAATGCCTGTCAGAATGGTAGATCAAAAACACTGAAGACACTTTATGCTGGATAGGGTTGTGGAACTAGGGGAAACTCTCCTCCATTGCTGGTGGGAATGCAAGCTTGTACAACCATTTTGGAAATCAATAGTGCTTTCTTAGAAAATTGGGAATCAATCTCCCCAAGATCAGCTATACCACTCTTGGGCATATACCCAAGAAATGCTCAATCATACACAAGAGCACTTGCTCAGGCTATGTTCATATCAGCATTGTTTGTATAGCCAAAACTTGGAAACAACCTATCTAGGTTCAACTGAAAATGGATAAATAAATTGTGGCACATAACAATGGAATACTACTCAACAGAGAAAAACAATGACATCATGAGATTTGCAGGCAAATGGATGGATCTAGAAAAAATCATCCTGAGTGAGGTAACCAGACTCAGAAAGACAAATATGGTATGTACTCACTCATAGAAGGATACTAGAGGTAGAACAAGGATGACTGGACTGCTACTCACATCACCAGGGAGGCTACCTGGAAAACAGGACCCCAAGAAAGACACGAGGATTGCCCAGTGACGGAGAAATGCTGAGATCTACATGAACACCCTGGACATGAGTGGGGTAATGAAGGGCGGGGTCGAGGGAAAGAGAGCCGTGGGAGCGGAGATCCAGCTGATCAAGAACAGAGAGGGAGAACAAGGAATAGGAGACCATGGTAAATGAAGACCACATGAGAAAAGGAAGAAACAAAGATGTTCATTTTAAAAATATTTCTGGAAACTATCCTCCATCAGATGTATAACTTGTCTACATCTTTTCCCACTCTGTGGGTTGCTGCTTTGCCCAATGATGATATCCTTTGCTGTACAGAAGCTTTTCTGTTTCACGAGGTCCCATTTATTTGTGGTTGTTCCTGTGCTAATGGTGTTCTGTTCAGAAGTCTTTTCCTGTGCCAATGAGGTCCCACTGTCTCTTCTATAAGGTCCAGGATATCTGGTCTTATGTTGAGGCCCTTGATCCATTTGGAGCTGAGTTTTCTGAAGGGTGATAGACATGATCTTTTCTTTATAGATTTTTTTCTTATGAATTCTGGTAAATACTATTATTTTTTTTTTAATTAAAACTGCTTGACCATTTAGCAGGCTTCCTACTGACTAGCTCTACTCTTAAACTCAGTCCATTTCTGTTAATCTGTCGCCACGTGTTCTGTGGCTTTCTGGTAAATACTTTTAATACTCGCTGTTCCTATGCCTTGAGATTATCATTCCAAGAATGACACACCACATTTTCTTCATCTGCTCATCTGTTGGGTGGCTGGGTTTACTATATAAAATATATATATATATATAATAATATATAATATATACACACAATACATACATACATATGCATTCACTGTAGCTCTAGTGCAGAGTGCTGCAGCAAACAGAGATGTTGAAGGTATAAACTGTGATATGCTAACTTTGATTCCTTTAGCTATACACCTAGAGTGGCATATATGACTCATATGGTAGCTCTATATCTAATTTTTTAAAGATCCTCTAAACAAATTCCATAGTGACCATATTCATTGTAATTTTTTTTAAGACAGAGTTCTCTGTGTTGTTTTGGTACCTGTTCTAGATCTCGCTTTGTAGACTAGGCGGCTTCAAACTCACAGAGATCTGCCCAGCTCTGCCTCCAAGTGCTGGGATTAAAGGCGTGCGCCACCACCACCACCACCACCCGATTAATTATAATCTTTTAAAAACAGAGATATGTGATGTAATTTTTTTCAAGTAAGAAATGGCAAGAGGGAGGCACTCTGAAAAGTAGAAAGAAGGTCTTAGTCATATTTCTGATGCTATAACAAAATGCTTGAACCTGGGAACTCACATTTTAAAAGGGTTTGTTTAGGAAAGTAACAGTTTTAGAGCCTGGAAACCCAAAATCACCACCATTTTTTTCATCTCTGTCAAAGTCTCCTTTGGCTTCATCGTAACATAGCAAAGAAAAGGGAAGAAAGTAGCTAAGTTCAGAAGAGGCCAAGTTTTGAAGTATCTTGCCTTTTCTTTTCCTTTCCTTTCATTTTCTTTTTCTTTCTTTCTTTCTTCTTTCTTTTCTTTTTCTTTCTTCTTTCTTTCTTTCTTTCTTTCTTTCTTTCCTTTCTTTCTTCCTTTCTTCTTTCTTCCTTTCTTCCTTCTTCTTTTTTTTTCTTTCTTTTTTTTGAAGACAGAGGTTCTCTGTGTAGATTTGCACCTTTCCTGGAACTCACTTGGAGACCAGGCTAGCTTGAACTCACAGAGATGTGCCTGCCTCTGCCTCCGAGTGCCTGGTATTAAAGGAGTGTGCCACCACCGCTTGACCAGTATATTTGCTTTTTTAATAACCCATACTTATAAAACTTACTCTTGAGACCAGGATTGGTTCTTGCTGAAGGCAGTGACCTCATTGACATATTGACTTCCCTGTAGGGGTCACCCTTCAAGGTTCACACTTTCCCAACACCACTGTACTGGGACTAGACTTCTACACGAGTCTTTACAAGACACAATGAACTATGTCAAGACTATATATCGGGACCTCACTAGGAACTGGATTAACTTGGCCAGCATCTTGTCATATAAACATAAAGGAAAACAACTTCTTTTGTATAAGTCATGCAGCTTTTACTATTAGGAGTCAGTAGTTTTACATTTTCAGTTTGAGGAGCTGGACCGTGAGCTGGGAAATGCAGTTTAATTTTGCATTAGACTAGGATGTTCTCAGAATCTCCATGCAAGTATCTCTGATGCTCCCCCATCCCCCCACCATCCTTCTCAAAGCTGGGGCTCAGCTAGTCTTCTCCCTACCTATATCTCTGATGCTCCCCCATCCCTCTAAATCCTTCTCTCTATCTCTAAGGTCCTTTTCCTAGCTTGCTTTTCATTGCCGGTATAAAATACTGACTAAAAGCAATTTGGAGATAAAAGGATTTATTTGACTTACAGGTCACATCATCCAGGGAAGCCAAGGCAGGAACCTGGAGGCAGGAACTGAAGCAGAGACACAGAGGAACACTGCTTACTGGCTTGCTCAGTATCATTTTGTATATATCTCAGGCCCACATGCCCAGAGATGGCATCACCTATATCAATAAAATGTTCCACAGACATGCCCACAGGCCAATCCGATGGAGGCAATTACTCAGTCGAGGTTCCCTCCTCCCAGGTGACTGGAGTTAAGCTGACAAAACACTGACCAGCACAGGCCTACAACGCCAAGTCCCACGTTTCCATGGCTTCCCTGCTTAGTGGAGGCAAGGACTTATTGCCATTAATTGGGATTTCCTGAGTTTATCCAGTGTCCCTCCTTTGTCTGTACTTGAGCTCTCTAGATCCTCAAGGCTTCTTGAGAAACTACTCTTCCCTTTGTGGGCCTAGAAGCTTAGATGCTACCCTTCTGGAAGTTGTATTTCACCCTGGTTTCAGCCCCTACTCTGTATTCTGTAGCAAAACAAATGCTTATTTGATATTTGTATACACATTGGAGTATTCCTGATGAAAATAGGAAAAAAAGAGGCTGTAGGATTAGACACACTTAGAAAAATCTGTCCATTAAATGTAACACACGCCATCTAAACATGTACATCACTGGAGGGAGCTATTTTCACAGATAACATAACATGCCTTCTCAAATGCTGGATGGTACTATTCTTAGAAGACAGGGAAATTCCCCTTTAAAGTTGACCCTTCCCTTCAATATTAATTGACCTTTGGCATATTCACTGTACCATTGAACTGAACTCTCTCTTGACAAAATGTAAATAAGTAAACAAAAATAAAGTTGCATATTTTCTTAGGCCAATTTTGGTTTAGAAGAAAACATTTTTTGAGAGGTCAAGCTCAAAATAATTTGGAATTCTAAACATGTTTTATAAACTCTGTTGGCAAGAGATCTGTATCTGCAGAATCCATAAAGCGTTTAAGGTATGGTTGATACGGAAACTATAATGACCCTGGAACAGGATATACTTCCTGGAGATTAATGACCAGCTGGGAGGGGTTGATGGCCTGAGGTGTAGTTGAGGGCCATTAACCTCAGACAGTCATTAAGGCCCAGGAAAATGTCCTATGTCTAGGTCATTATTGTTATTATAAATTGAAAATGGAAAAAAAAGAAACAGGCATACAGATTATTTGAAGGGTGACTCCATTTCCAGTGGTCTGAACAGGGAGTGTTCTGGGAGAATTTATTCCCCATCCATTAGCTAACCCATCTCCCCGAACCCTCTTGTCATTTCGCCCTTCAACTGATGGGTCTTTGTGCTGGGCATCCCTGAATTCCCCGGGTGCTGGACTGGAGCGTACCGCTGCCCTCCTTGGAGTGACTGGTGAGCACACAGTCCTGCGGAATGACTTTACCCGCGGCTCCAAATTGCATCCTGCATTACAGCTTGCTTGCTTCCCCAGGGACCCGCTGTTTTCTTCTCTATTTAGCTGCAATAAATTTCCCACAGCTAAATTTTAAGCTCTTGACTATTTTGTTTGTGCTTATTTCCCAGACCCTTAGGGGTGAAAGTGCACAGCACTGGCTTAGCAGTTGCGTTTTACCTCTAGTCAAGCGAGCTGTGACACCCCAATGTAGTTCCCGGTTCACTTCCCAGAAAGCACTGTAATTCGGATGGCTTTGGAGTTCCCCATGGGGTCATGCTCAGCGTTGAGTGCAATTAAGTTTCACCTGTTTACAGCTGTCTTTTATCTCTAAGAAACTAAGAACCATTCAAAATGCGCAAGGTCTTACTTGAAGGCGTCTTATAGTTCTTTAGGACTTTGCAAGTGGTGAGATGGGAATCGCTCAGCACAAGTGCTCTGAAATAGATCATGCTGCACTTACCTTACTCATCAGCCACGGGAAACTTCAGCGTGGATTTTAAGAAATCCCAGTCGTCTGACTCCAGCATCATTTGCCGCGGCTCTGTGAGGCTACTGTTTCACTGATTTAAGGGATACCTGAAATTTTGAGCAACATGTCAAATTAGCCAGAATTCATCATCTGTGCACACAAAATAAAGAAAAGATTAAAAAAAACAAGTCCTAAGCGTTTGCCTTGGTTGGCAACATGAGCATTGTAGAACAGTGTGCTGCAATGTAACACTAAGCTGCGATATTGTATGGGTTCCAGCACTGTGTCTATACTCAAAAGTCACCTCCTCTTGCTATAGAAAAGCCTGGAGTTCTTAGGATTCCTATGTTTCTTTGACTTAAGACATTGAAAAGTTCAGTGTAAACACAGCGCTGAATATCCAACCATTATTATTTAACATAATCTCAACTATTGAGTCTTCCAGACCATATTTAGCCTGGAAACTCAACATGCCCGAAGTGGTAAAATGAAATCATATTGAAGTATTATGATAATATCTTTTTCAAATTCCTGTTGGTGTAATCTATGTATCCCTTTCCTTGGCAGGCTCTCTTCAGTAGTTAGTATTCGAGGTCTTCTGAGAGAAGTCCTTTTATGTCACCATTTTGTTTTCACATTAATAAATACAACTACTGAGCACCCTTTTTTTTTTGTTCCAGTCTGCACTCTACCCTCCAGCCCTTGCCTTGTCTGTCATTCCTGATGAGCTGGACTAACCTTCATGCAAGCAGCAGTCTGGTCTTTGCATTGGTAGCACATCTTAACATGGATCACCCGAGAGGCTGTGACATGATGTGGAGACACATGTTCTTCCCATCAGCTGTCCTTACCTGTTTTCTTTTTAATAATCTTTCACACTGAGTTCATTTCCTTAGGGTGCCTACTGGTTTCCCAATTCGATTTAATTTACTTTCTTGTCTAGGACTCCTCTTTGTAGAATTTGGAATGAGTTATTATAGGTATGGATTAGGACATGTTATAAATGATTGTGACCTATTGGTCAACCCCTCGTGACATCATCTCCCACCAGGATAATTCTCTCCATGTGTCCTATTGGTCCAGGAATACCCAACCCCATCTCTGAATGTTAATTTTAGCCACATTTCCACCACATCCAGTGTGCTCCTTGCTGAAGGTCCTGCAGTCATTTCTGGTGTTCTGCACAGAAGCGCCCGGTGTATATCGGCTCTGTCACTGAAAAGGTAGCGTAGGGGAACCTTTGAGGAACCTCAGGTCACTTCTTCAGATTATTTTATTGTGTCTCTATGGGGAGTCTCAAGAGGCATACGTATTCTGAACATATACTCACCATGTGTTATCCGGACAAGGGAGAAAGGGACAGCGTATCGAATAGTAGCAACATGTCCATCTTCATTCTCAAAAATATGGAGGGAGGGAAAGATACAGCTAAGTACGTTTATCTAAGAGGTTCAATTCAGTATAGGCTTCCAGCTACTATTGTAATACACTACAACACAATTAGATATAAATATAGCAGGTATTAGCAGGTAAATAATATGCTGCCTCAATTACAGAAAGTTCTAGTGACTTTCCAATATTATAAAAGTCTTATGTTGTTTCAAAAATCTTTTCCTCCCTTCTTTCCACAAAGTATAGACTTCTCTATCCTCAATCTTCTTGCCAGTTTTTTTTTTTCATGGAGGAGCAAGAGCAAATGCTTCACTGTGTGACTGCCTATGGTTAGGCTCAGCTTGCTGTTTGGTTCACCGAAGCTATCATGAATCCCTCTGTGTAGCAGGCTTATACTTTTTGGCTTATTCCTGAGTAGGCTCTTCTGAAGTTCTTCCAAATCCTTTCCTTCCCATTATATACTTCCTCATGTGAAAAACAATCTTTATCTTTCCCATTCCGAAATTTTCTTTTGGGTGGTCAGCCTGCCTAGCCTAGAATATACCTAGAGGTGTCAACTGGTCCTGAAACATCACTGGCCCGTATCATGTCACATAGTGGAGCCGGAGCTGCCTTGCCACCTTTTCCCCTGCCTTGTTCACACCTCTGCCTTGTCACGCCTGCCACTCTTTGTTTTCTGTCAAGTAGCCCTGGGTGAGCCAAATACAACTGTCTGCTGGAGAAACGAAGCTGCCCATCTTGCCATCTTAAAAATGAATCCATTCATTTAAAGCTCTCTTGTTGATTTTCAGTAAAGTTATCTCCTGCCCAAGGAATGGCATCTCTTTAGTGTATCAGCCTCCTTGCTGTCCTCTCAGTTCTCTTCATGAAGTCTCAGAGAGAGGAGGTGGTGGCTACTAGTAAGGTGTGCCAAAGCAATCTCTCGGTAGGCTGTGCAGGGCCACCTTCTACAGGAGAATACTGGGGTGGCTCTCTTGGCGTAGTGCAGTCCTTAGCTTTGATATTGAAAGTAATTCTGGGAAAACAAGAAAACCCTACTAAGTACATTTTTTTTTTCAATCTAGAGGAAGAGAAGAATGTTTAATGAAATCTTATATCCTTATCCTAAAAGAATAAAATCGGAGTCAGGAAAACAAAGTTGATAGCAGGGTCTAAATAGGGAACTAGTTGAGGGATGGGAGAAGATGAAGATAGAAAAGGGTTAACCCACACTGAAGATGTGTGAATAAGTCACATGGAAACCACACTAATTTAAAGCTAATCAACACAATAATTTAAAAAAGACTTATGTGCCGCGGTGTGTGGGCACACACACCGGTAGGATTTGCTGAAGGAGGCAAGAGGGAGGGATCTTGAGTTCGAGGCCAGCCTGACTACACATTTTTGCCGGGCGGTGTGGCACACAGCCTTTAATCCCAGCACTCGGGACCAGGGAAGAGCCAGGCGGATCTCTGTGAGTTCGAGGCCAGCCTGGTCTCCAAAGCGAGTTCCAGGAAAGGCACAAAGCTACACAGAGAAACCTGTCTCGAAAAACCAAAAAAAAAAAAAAAAAAAAAAGCCTTGCTGGATGTGGTGGCACACACGTTTAATACAGCACTTGGAAAGCCAGAAGGGATCTCTGTGAATTCCAGGTGAGCCAGGGTTCACAATAACGTACTGTCTCAAAAACAAAACAAAACAATGAGAACAAAAGACTTTGAATGTCGGTGCTATCCCGGGACACAATGCCAACCTGAGGCCACTGGTTATTAAATGAATATCTCACTGCCAGATGTGGGAAAGTTATTGGCTACGAAGGCCCTGAGTCCCCCAAACTATACAGGTTAAGGCCAATGCCCCTGGATGCTTACAGAGCAAGGTGGCAAGGCCTCTTATTGAAGATACCACATACTTCAATTGAGAATACAGAGGAACCATGGACTTGAGCTGGAAATTCACTCCTTACTGTAAGTTTGTGCAGGAAACTGAGCAGTGGTGATGGAGGAATCAGCAAAAGTCTTTTCTAGCATTGGACTATATGCTACAATACAACCTGCCAGGAAAGAGGGTTCTTACTGCTTCAAGCCGGCATGGCTGTTACAGGGGTAACCAATGATTTCTGATTGTATGTGAGGACTGCTCACAGGACGAGTTCTTTGCCCAGTACTGTGGACTGGAAAGGCTCAAGATTCAGGAGGTCATAGTGAATCTACTCTTGCTTTGTTAAAATGAGCATGTTCTCAAATTTCCTGCTGAATATTTGTGTTTATATTCAAGACTAGTTCAGTCTTGCCTTGATCAAAAACGGTTCTCTGTGCGGCAACAGTGGGTAATGCAGAGACTCCGGCTGTCGAAGTGCTGAGAACAAGTAACAGTTGAGTGGTAAGCCTTAGGTGGACCACCTATACCACCTCCCTCCAGTCTCCGGGAACATTGTAAAGAAAGGGGTGAGAAGAATGGAAGAGCCTGGATAATTAGAGGACAAATTGTGAACTCAGCTTCTGAGGGGTGACATGGCGGTGGCATACCGCATTATCTCTCACGATCAGCTGGGGCTAGCTGCATAGAGACTGTGGATGACGAGTCTAATACAAAGATAAGCATTCACATCATTAGATGAAGAAAACAAGAAGATAATCATGGAACTTCTGCTTCAGATTGAAAGTAATAGATAGTTGATGAATTGTATTCGGTCTGGGGCTGGGGGGGGGGAGGTACATGTCTTTGCTACCTAGTGGCAGCAGAAGAACGGCTTGGCTACCACGTCATGACCTTCGATACATATTGAGGGGTAGGCATTTCCAGCTTAAAAGTGGTAATCACCAAAGCAGAAGCATAAGAAGGTACAAGAAAAAGATATAAAAGTAGGTATGGAGATGTGGTGGGAGATAAGGTGTTTGGTGGGAGGGTAAGAGGAGTGGCGGATGAGAGAGAGCGGGTTGTGAAAGTGGGTGAAGTGGAGGTGAGCATCGCCAGTACTTTGCAGTTTTCAGTAAGTTTGTGGGACACGGTAAAGCTTGCGTGAATGTCCACAGTGCTATTTGCCTCAGCTGAGTTCAACTTCTGCCCACGATGAAAATTAAGAATCAAAAAAGTTAACCACTAAGAGTCATGTGAAAGCATAGTTAAAGAATAAACCATTTGTTAGTTGTAGTTGAAAGCTTAGATGGAATAGAGTCATTATAATATATGGCAGCTTAGATACAGGCTTAGTAATAATCTAAATCAAGTGACATGTAGAAGAAGCAAAAGCTGCCTCCTTAAATCTACTTACCAAGACAATAAACAAATAGAAGAAAGTGAGAGGTACGAAATAGGATCATGATGGGTATACCGCTGAGCTACTTGAAATGACCTAATTAAGAGTGTGTGTAGTTTGACATAGATTGCACAGTAACTCTACGACAAGTCATATGAAAAGACTGTGCGGGACGGACATATAATTATTTCTACTAGATAGGCACATAGTTACGTTTATTTTTTGTAGTGATTATAAAATTTGTTGATAGTCTATTTCATTTTATAAAATGTGAAGGAAGAACCGCGGAATCCGTCAGCAGCTAAGGTGCTGGAATAAGATGGTTAACCTGCTGTTAGTGCATATGATGCAAGTCCCCGTTCGTGTTGGGGCAACAGAGGCCCATGGAAGGTCGCTGTTCTCGATGGAAAACTCTATGCCCTTTGGCAATGCTACGCGCGCACTCGCTGATTTCGGACACTGATAGAAATCTGTGATGTTCTTGATGGGCATCGTCTTTGTGGTTTATTCTTTTTTAATGTGAATAAAGAAGCTCTTGTAGAGGGCATAGGCGCAATGTCTAAAAGGTCCTCGAAGGGAAATATCAAATCGGGAATAAAAATGATTTAATGAATACCAAAAGCCAACTAAAGATGAGCGAGTCGATTTGGGATTATTCGAAACTATATCTCCTAGGGATGAAAGGTTTTCAGATTTGTTCATCCGTGTTGTGTCTCACTCCTTTGGCCATGTATTGTTGGTAACAACATTGGGGAGTAGCCCTTCAGCATAACAGGGGTAAGGACAGTGTTCCCACGCATTTTTTGCACCGTTCTTTCCTACTTTTTTCCTACTGCAGAAGGGAGATTTTTCTACCATCTTCGGCAACCGTTGGACGGCTTGATTGGGTGGTGGGCTTCATCTGCGAAGAGACTGGCGTAGATACATAGGAGCCAGTTTGGTCCTTCTATTAATTGGCTGTATGCGTTTGCATGGAGTAATCATCTGAGCCCCAGTGGAGTGGAGGATGAGGAAGAGCATAGAATCATCGCGGGGGATGTGGGGAGCGCTCACGAGTGCTCAGATGAGATGTTGAGGGTTTATTTATGAGCTTGTCGCTACACATATATAAGCGCATCCAAGCCGTTCTCTTATGTAGCTTCAGATCCTTAGAGTTCGAGGAAGAATATCTCTTAGGAGGAGATAAGAGAGAGATAACTGTAGAGAGTATGTCAGCTTGATGTGCTGGAAGATATATGAGCTCTGTCTGACGCTGACTCGCTCTCGACCTCGCGTGTCAGCCTGGGCTTACGAGATTGGGTAAAGAATAAAGTTTAGCCCTTGATGCTTAAGTTTGAATCCTGTGTGACCGTGAGCTGCTTTCATGACAAAACGTGAAGCTGTTCAGGGAGGCTTCCGTCATGTGCAGGAGGTTAAAAGCTCTGGGGTCCGGTTATATCCATGGGTACTGTGTGTAAGTTTATGACAAGTATTGTTTGGTGGGTTCTGTGTGACGAAATTGAATTCACTGTTTGCTGGTCCAATGTAAGTTTCTCCCCGTAAGAACTGTTCCCTAATTCTGCTCGGTCTGCTATCTTACTATGCTATCCAGTACTAAAAGATACACACATTACGGGCAACACATACTTCAGGACATGGTACGGACAATATTCGTCTGGCAATCACTGGCCCTATAACTTGGGGCCAACTGCATTTATGCAGAAATTAAATACCATTCCTTTCCTCAACTCAAGTTCACGTCAAGTAATGTTTTTACTTTCCCTGGCAAAGTTTAAACTTCCACTTTGACAATCTAAGGTCCTTGGCATCGAATGCCATTGTTTCATTTAGAGGTCAGAACGAATTGCCTTTCATATTTAGGTGGCCTATGGCATTCACAGTTCACTAGTCTGCTGGCTTGCAGCAGGCTAGGGAGAACCAGTTAAAGCTCTCTTTTACCTTTCCATCCCTCTTGCCATGTGTGACTACAATATTTCTTGCCCCATTTTGAGGACACAGCTTTGAGAGGCTGTCTTGGGAGCAGATACCTGCCCTTACCAGACACTGAACCTGGCCGTGTCTAGATCTTAGATTTATAATGTCCAGAGAGTTGTGAGAAATAAAGTTCTATTGTTTATAAGGTACCCAGTTTCTGGTGTCTTCCTGTAGATGAACATTTGACTGGATCCTTGAAATTTCCTTTCTTGCTGGGACCTGGTTGGGGTTTTTGCCAGATCTGACCAATCTGTCCTTGTGTGAACCACAACCTGAACCTGACACTTTAGACGCTGCTGTTCTTGGTGGGCCTCAGTGGCCAGGGGATTTGCTTCCCGACTCACTGATCCTGTGAAGTGACAGGATCCTCTTGCTTTGATAGTAGTTTCTAGTTTATCACGGGAGGTTCATGTCAAGCCTGTGGTATCCTGTCATCTGAGCTCCACTGAGAGGAGAGGCCGTTAGTTACCCTTCACAGGAAGGCCCAGACTTACTCATCTCAGGGAGGCTGCTTCCTGCCTGCACTTTCCCTGGACTCTGGCCAATGGGGACATCATCGTTTACAAAT
>NW_023505241.1:0-5181 GCF_004664715.2 Peromyscus leucopus | reverse complement strand
TAAAATATTTCTCTTAAGATCAAGTGAAAATGTTTTTGTATTTTGAAAGAAAAACATCAAAATTCATTATGAACAAAGCCCCGGCATATTAATCTGTGTGCCAGTTCTCAGCCCAGTGTGAATTCATCTGCTTCTAAGTCTCAAAAGTAGGTATCAAAAATAGAAATACTGTCATGATTTCAGTAGTTTTAACAGATTTGCCTTTTATTAAAAACATGAACCACGATCGTTCTGAGATGTTTGCGGTCTCCATAGCATGACCAGTAACTGAGAAATACTTGTGCTTCTCACCGTCTACCTTAGATCTGTAGGAAGAAGTGCCATTATAGGGAAGGTTTAAAGATGTTGCTTAATGCATACATACTTGAGAGATACATGTGCCTTGAGGGAAAAACAAGGACAAAACGTCCTAAGACATGCTAAATATGTAGTTGCTTAATTGCAAAGCCAAAGAGATTACACATAGCCCCGAAGAATCTAAGACGGCTGCTTTGTTTGAGGCAAGAAGAGAGACATCTGGAGGGGGTGGAGGTGGACATGTTGCTGTGACCTGCTCCAGTGTTGAGTAACCTTGCAGTTAACCAGGCATTTAGTCATGTCCCAGAAAGACCACTGCCTAGGCTCTGCCTTAGAGGCTGGTGAGGACCCAGGCCGAAGCTGAAATGTCACACTGAAAAGATCAGTGAAGCCAGGCAGTGGGGATGGACGTTTGTAACTGGGGCAGTGCAGTAACAGCCGTCAACCATTTCTCTCTCTAGCAGTCACAAACCTATGCACAGGAAGTGATCAATGGAGCAGAAAAAAAATAGGCCTAAAAGTTAAAAATACTCAGCACCAAATCATATAGATTCATCCCTCACCCTGAGTTTATAATTGTTATTAGCTTCAATACCCTTAAATGCAATTTTTTTTTAAATCTCACAGCAAACCTTTGCTCGTTTGCTATGAAGAATAAATTCACCTGTAAAATGTCCATTTATGGGTATCCATGATTCTATTTCACACTGACTTCTTCGAGAGCCACAATAACATTGCTCTTGAGCTGTTTGATTATGGTTTTGGCTGGTATTATGTGTGCTCAGTCTCAAGCAGAGCTGTTTATTTGTTCAAAGCTGCCTTCCCTCTGTGTGAGTTTACTTGTCTGTTCACTGGCCAAAATGAGCACCCCTCTCTGGGGATTCATGTCCCACAAGTGACTCTGTAACAGAGTCCAGATGCAGGGTGAAGGCTTGTGCTATTTGACAAACAAAACCAAACCTGGAACAGCCCGCAAGTTGTTGATAAATCTTTCCATCGGAATTACATTTGTCTAAGTGGCAAAGATGCAACATTCGCCTCTCATTCAGTGTTTGAATGTGCAGAAGGCAGGTTTAATTGCTCCCCACAGGCAGGAATTTGGCAGAGAGAAAGCAGTGTATTTTAATCGGTCTGTCTAGCTATATTTTAAATCGACCCTTGCTACAGTGTCTGCATATTTGTGTTGGCATTAATAGAACAAAAATGTGTATTGGACTTGAAAGGTGTTTTGATGGTAGGTAAACATATTTATTTTCCACCTGATTCTGCTCACTGTACTTGTTCTGCCAAAAAGGCAGCTGAGGGGGCGGTGCCAGTATCAGGGCACATTAAGAACCAAAGCCCCATCTTCAGGTTTCAAGTGCAGGGTCAGTTTAACTTAAGCATCACGATGTTCAGTAACGGAGGTTTCTGTTTGCAAGTGAGTGGCAAACAGGCTGTGAGTGAAGCCAGCCAGCTGGAGGTTTTCCTTTAAAAATGATTTCTTCCTTGAAAAAAAAAAAGCACTTTGCTTTACATGTTCATTGTCACTCCATCTCCCTCTGTATATCTACCGTAAGAGGTAACGGATTCTCTGTATAGAGAAAATGTGTTAAGAAGGTACACAGTGCAAGAAGTTTGAACACCCCCGTACTGAAATTCGTGTTTATTTATAAACAAAGTGCAGAGGAGTTGACTAGAAAAACTTGGGTCTTTGCTTGGTGTTCCACTTTCTCTAGATCCCCACTCCCAAACCAGAGAAGCTGTCTTCACTGAAAAGGAGCTACTGTTCAAATTACCTGGGGCATCTTTCCATTGGACACTTGCTGTTTTTTTTTTTTTTTCCCCTTAGTTCATCACTGTCTCCAGATAGTATGCTGCACTTTACCCAGACAGTGCTTTCTCAAGTTCATCTTGCCTTAAAATTAAATGGGATGCGGAGGTGGGCAAGTTGAGAGGAAATGGAGACCCTCCCCTTTCTCATTACAGGCTATGGAAAAACATTTAACTCTCTGTTTCTAGTCGTTTCTTTCCAGTGAGGGGGGAAATAAGTGCATGTGGTCCACCTGACACTGTCCTCAGGTCATTTGGCTCATGGCAATGCTGTCCTCTTCCCCTTCCCCAAAGGGACACAACATTAGTTTGTTCAAATGTTTGAAGTGGTTAGTGGTCTAGGATGGCAAGAAACAAAGTTTACTGCTTTTTGAAGAAATGAACGATGTGCCCAAATAAAAATACCAGAGCTTGTTGTGTTGAGGAGATGCTGGAGCACAGTGAGCCTGTTGAGAGAGCTGGCGAGAGAGAGAGAGAGAGAGAGAGAGAGAGAGAGAGAGAGAGAGAGAGAGAGAGAGAGAGAGAGAAGGATTTTCTATAGATTTAAAGAGTTTCTCCCAGTTACTTCTCAGTAAAGAATACTTTGCTAACGTTGAACACGGTATCCTCTATTACCACATTTATTATAACAAACTGTGAGAAAGCGTGAGTGGTGGGTGTTTTGTTGTTGACATCTGAACTATTTGTAAATATTGTTCACAGCTTTCTTAGCATATTTTAGCGAGGCAACATTTCAGCAAAGTATAATTTATTGCACATGATATAGACGGTGAGCTTCCCAACCCATTTGCTCTTAGTGTCTCCACAAAAACAAGCTGACACTAGGCACATTAGTTCAATGGGGAAGGTCTCAGGCTATGGTTCTAGAACCTTGTCCCTGTCCCTGTCCCTCTGCCTTGAAAGATTATCAGCAAGGCCAAGAGACTGGCTTTACTTGGTGTCAGGGCTTCAACTCTGTAAACTGGGCAGAGGAAAGAGTACATTTTTTTCCTCTGTTAGTGTGCCATAAATGCATTTACATATATAATATATATGTACACATATGTGTGTATTTATGTATATGTGGATGGATGGATGCATTTTTGTGCAGACAGGTTCCTTTGATTGTCACATGTAATCCATTTCCACCTTGCATATTATTTTCTTTTTCTGTGTGAATACATATATATGTAAATATATATACATACACACATAATATATATACCTATATATCACCTTTGCCTCAGTTGGCTAATTTGGCTATGTCTTAGTCTTTTAAATTTTCCATAAAGGAAAGGTCTGGGAGTCAGTAATAAGATGCTTTCTTTTCTTTCTTTCCTACCAGCTTTTAAAAGATAATTAACACACATTGTAGTTCTATTAGTCATTCCTGCATGCCCAAGTTGTCACTTTCGGAAAGAAATAAAAAAAAAAAGACCTGGGACAGATAATTTTGAAGAATTGTGTTCAGATGCAAGTTGATAGTGAACTGTATGGACAGTGGGGCCAGTCTGCTTTCAGCAGAAAGGCTTGTCAAGCTTCATCTGCCACCCACTAGCCTCCTCCTCCTTTTTTTGCTCCTCCTTCTTCGCCCCCCTCCCCCCCACCTCGTGTCCCCTTTTAATGAGAAGTTGGGCCAGCTTCACATAAAAGCCATTGTTAACGGTAAGCCCATAATGGTCTAGATGGAGTAGTTGCACTAGACATGGTAGCTGTAACTTTATGTTAACTCTCAGAAGCATGTACAATCATCCCCATTTTATGAAGGGGCAAACTAAATTTAAAGAGCTGAAATTACTTGTCTAGAGAACACAATCACTGCGAGTTTGACTTCCAAGTGGAAGCCTGAGCCAGTTCGGAAGGTTAGTGTCAGAGCATCTGCTTAGCGCCCATTAGGTTCTTGGGTTGGATCCAGCACCACAAAAGGCAAAGAAACAAACAAAAATGGGACAATAGGATGCCTTGCTCTCTTTTCACAGTCCCTTTATAGGAAGTACTCAGCTAACTAGCAGGAGCCACTTATTCCCTGCTCTTCCACCTAAATTTCTACCCATCATTTTTTTTTTTTTTTTTTTTTTTAACTGTTTTCCAGAATAGCCTCTGACAAATGCTGGGAACATGGCTACCGGGACTGTCCGTCTTCTGGGAGATCTCTTCTGCTCACGGGAGCCACCACAAGCAAAATGGAGTCTGCGGCTAAAGGTGTTTTCCAAGCTACTCTTTACAGAAGTAGCTGTAATTTCCTGGGCTGAGGGTATGTAATTGAGCAACATGGGCAGCGGGTCTGAGAGTACATCTTGACTCGGCGGTGTCTGGACCGGTTTCAACAAGGAACAGCAGAGAGAGCCTTGCTTCTCGACTAACTCCTAGTTTGCTATTTGGTTTATTTATTTCATATAATATAAAAATGGTGATCAACTAGACCCTCTTCTAACTGTTCACCACAGCACATTGCTTATGCTGTACATCACCAATAAACCACACAGGGTTGGAATACGGCTGCGTATGCCCTGCTGATCTATGCTTCTGCACTTGGCATAATTATACATGCTGCGGTACTTCTGTAAGTAAGTTTCTGCGTATGGGCTGGAATACTTTTCAATCTTCTGGCTAAGGGTTTGTGCCAATAAATCCCCTATTGTGTGAAAACTAGCAGAACATGAAAATGTTCAGCTTATGTCTCCCTAAAACTGGGCAGATGACACCCATTGCTGATTTCCTTACCTTGTTTCATAGTGCACCTCCCAAAGCTCAAAGACACTTCTACATGTGTTTTGTCATCAGTGAATATGTCTGAACTACCCAGAGTCACCCAGATATTCACCCAGAATAGCATCTTCAGAGAAACCTGATCTCACATCCGAAGTCCATTTGCTAAACAATATGAAATTTAAACTGAAGTAGAAAGGTGCTTAAAAGAAAATCAATAAGCTCAATGGAGTTGTTTCTAGACAGGTATTTTCTGTTGAATAGACTAAAACTTGATTATTTTATAAATTTCCTTAGCATTTGTAAATGGCATACCTGCCCATAACTTGTAGATAGATGCATATTCATTAAGATGACCATTTAGTGAATTTTCTTTTTACATGG
>NW_023505240.1:0-52448 GCF_004664715.2 Peromyscus leucopus | reverse complement strand
CAATCTTTCCTCCCCATCTTCTACTAAATTCCCCTAGCTATAGATGCAGTAGCTGTGATACATACATAGTTATGGTTTTTTTTTTTTGATGATCTCCACTTTCTGTAAATAAATGTTTCTTTGATGAGGTGGTAGTTACTCTTACCTGTGGGTATAAAGAAAAGATTTAGAATGTAGTAGTGAATTAAGTTGGTCTAGAAAAATGGTGATAGTAGATTTTTTTCTGAGGCCCATGACTGCACTAGGCGGGGAGCAGGTTTCCAGTACCAGGCATGATTTCCCTCCTATTGAGTGGGCTTGCAGTCCAATTAGACAGCGGTTGCTTGCCTCAGACTTGTGAGTGCCACTTTATTGCAACTTTATGCATATCTTGCTATGCTGGTCATTGTCATGACCCATAGATCTTCCACCTACATAGGACTATTTAGTTGCTTCCCTTTCTAGGCAGCTTGCATAGTATTTTCTGGACCATGGAAGCTATATTCAGGAAGGAGGCTTTCAAGTTAGATCTAGTTCAAACATCCAAATTCTGTGTCCTAACCATTCAGTGTCTTCAGCCAAAGGGGCCCACCCTCAAACCCTGAGAGGCAATCAAGAGCTACATTGTTAGTATATATTGTTTGGGGAGTCACTTTTACTAATCCTGATCAACCATTCAAAAGGTTGCTTCTCATGCGTGGACCTGGGGGTTTTGTTAATTTATGGTTCATGTGGGGAGCATTGTCAGCCCAAGTGGCAAGTGGTTATACGTGTGTGTGTGTGTGTGTGTGTGTGTGTGTGTGTGTGTGTGTGTGTGTGTACATACAGAGTACTGCATATGATTTTAGGTGAATATAAAATATGCTTTTGATGCAAAAATGCCCAGATTAAAGTTTTGTTTCTGGCTCTCAGAGGTGACCTCATCACCAAGAAAATAAAACAAATATAGCAGGCATTCCAAAGAATAAGCTTATTACTCTTATTCTTATACACAGCCTGAAAGAAAATTTTGCTTATATTTCTCGCTTTACAATTTGCATCTGCAGAATGGGGAGGAATGACTCTTATTGACCTCTTGAGAATAGTGTGAGGCAGGTAGTTAATGTCTTTAAAGTCTAGGGT
This sequence comes from Peromyscus leucopus, assembly GCF_004664715.2. NCBI lineage: Eukaryota > Metazoa > Chordata > Mammalia > Rodentia > Cricetidae > Peromyscus > Peromyscus leucopus. The sequence goes on along the minus strand of NW_023505240.1, from coordinate 51,347 downwards.
AAGTAGCTGTTCAATCAAGAGGTCTTGTAATATTATTATTATACCAATCACAGAGTGAGGTCACACCAAATAATTGTTTTCTTCCTTGTCTAATGATACATTCTTAAGCTTCTTGGGGAGCCACTTTCATCACAGAGTTAACTGGAGTCCTGTTGATTACTCTTTGAAATTGAATGCAAAAAGATTGCTAATATCCAGTGGGGAAACAGGTACTCTCAGACGCAGTTGGTGGGAGTGTAAATTGGAACAGCCATTTTGGATGGTAATTTGGCAAACTCTATAAAAATTTAAAGTGCTTAAAGCCCTCAACTGAGTATTTTCATTGGTGAGTTTATGTCTTAGAAACAAACACGCTCATGCACACAAAGAAGACTGTACAGGGATGTTTTTTTTCAAGAAATTTAAAATACTTTTTTTTGTGTGTGTGTGTATGTGTGTAGTATTGAAAACTCTTACATGTCTGGCCGAAGTTAGATGTTGGCTCAGCCACACAGTGACGTCTTATACAGCAGTTAAAAACGAATAAAGAAAGAGATCTATTTGTACGGATGGAAGGCTCTTTAGATGTATATCTGAAGGAAGAAAAACCCTACTATGTCCATTTGTCATAGAAATCCATCTTGTAAGCATGTGTGTAAAAAGGAACAGAATGTTTGGAAAGTCTTGGAATACATGTGAGACACTAATGGCACTTGGGAAGAAGAATCACAGGAGTGAGCTGGGGGCCACTGACCTTAATTCTTTTTCTATTTCCAATCCTTTAGGTTTTTTAAAATAGAGAAATATCTATAAGTAATTTTATATAGAATAATAGATTGCAGATGTGCTTCAAATTTTCATTAAAGATTATCAGAAGATATCTCAAATCTCTGATTTTTGTATGCCATCTGGAACAGTAGAAAAGAATCGAGTTGTCAGGGAAAGTCATGCTTTGGGTCACCGTGTTTCCCTACTTTGTCACAAGACACCAGAAGCCTTAGGAATAAGGAAAACATAAGGTGATATCTTTGAAAGTGTCGTCTGCAGAATATTTACCTCAGATTTAGCTCGGGAGTCTGTCAAATCAAAACACAAGCTATAAGGCTGTTTCCTTGTTCTGTTTTTCTCTTGTATTCTGTTTTCTTGTTTGGCTAGGATTGTGCTCACTGTCTTTTCTAGTCTCATTTCTGTAGCTGGAACAGAAAACAGAGTAGGGAAGGAGAGGTTATTTGTTTTCAATCTCAAGTTACAGCCCATCGTTTCAGGGTGGTTGAGGGCCAGACTGTCAGCAGTATATCACACCCATTGTCAAGATCAAAGAGAGAATAAATGTATCCTTGCTTGCTTGGTTGCGACTAGTTTTCTTTTCTCTAATACTTCCTAGGAACTCTGCCTTGGGAATAGTGTCACCATACTGGGCTGGGTCTCCCTACATCAATTAATAAAGACAATCCCCCATACCTACCCACTGCCTGCTCTAGGTAGTTCTTCATTAAGACTCATTCCAAATTATTCTAGTTTGTGGCAAATTGACAGTTAAAACTAATCAGTGTACTTTCCCTTCAGATTTAGGACTGGATGGCATATACTAATCCACCTTACTATACTGAGACCAAAACAAGTGGAAAGCAATAAACACAATGTGTTTCTTCATCTGTAAAAGTGGTCCAAGTTGGGTCTTGGCTTAATCCATCTCTATTAAAGTTGATCAAATGTTGGGGGAAAACTTCTTTGTTTTGTCTTTGGAGGAGGAAAAGGATTCCTGGAAAGGATAGTGAAAAGAATCCAGAATGATGATGAAACCAACTCGAGGAGAAGCAGTGAGTGGATTTAGAGACAGGAAGTGGGCCTGGTATCTGATACTAATAGGTAAATTGGACAATGAACTCTCTTCATTCACTGAACCTGTTTCCACTGTGATTTCTTTCATTTGCAAATGAAAGCCTAACATCATGAGAAGTCATAAAACGAAGGATCAGAACCAGACTTGAATCAAAGCACCAAGATTTGAATCCCACTATCATTTAGTAGCTGGCTAATTTTAAAAACAATATAAAGTAATTATGCTGCCTACCTCACAACAATGTTACAGTTTAATGAGTTAATACATGTAAAAGGCATGAAACATAATAGCACTGAATGGATTATTAGTGCATAGCTGCTGAGAAAGAGAGAGAGAGAGAGAGAGAGAGAGAGAGAGAGAGAGAGAGAGAGAGAAGAGAGGGAGTTCAACTGCAGACAGGTTTAGGGAATACAAGCCTGAAAATATACATGGTCTCTCCACTGCAAAGTCTTTGAAGGCTCTACTATTCACATGTGTTTAGAGCTGCCAAGACCGAAATGTTTTATGTGGACGTGTCCAGAGTTATTCATCCACAAGAAGTATGTGATTTTTTTTTCCTTATGAGAAATATCTTGAAAGACTGGTTAATCTACATTGTTGATTACTGACTGAGTTGAAATACTGACTTTGAGAGAACATTAATTAAAGTGGAGTTCAGGGTGTCAGACGAACAAGGGTCCATTTGTTTGCTTCCTTTAACAATTGCCTTGTTTCTGCAGCTGTAAGATAGAAACCTGGGGTATTTTGTCCTGTCCTTATCAGCAAATAAAGGGGGGGGCTTGTTTAATACTTTGTCTAGCTTGGAAACCAAAAATTTTTTTTTAATGTACAGACAAAGCAATTAGAAATTCCACGCAAAGAGCTTGCAATAATAGTTGCCATTTATTGAGTGGCTATTATGTGATAAGCACTTGGCTAAACTTTCCATATTCATTATTTCATGTAATTAACTCACCAGTCATACACCATGGGTAGGATGATTTCTCTTTTATACAGATACTTTAAAGAAAAGAGAGAGAGAGAGGAGAGAGAAGAGAGAGAGAGAGAGAGAGAGAGAGAGAGAGAGAGAGAGAGAGTTGCAAGTTCATTAGCCAGTGGAGGTCATGAGTTTGCAATGGACTCTGTCAACTTATAGTAGAAACCAACACATTAAGCTGGTCTAAGGAAAACCTCCATTAGAAATTACTGTAGAGTAACCATCTAGATAGTTATAGTCTTAAACTAGAGACCTAATAAAATTCTTAAAAGAGTCTGTGCATGGACAGATGAGTGTACACACACTCCCACCAGACTAACCACAGTGCTTTTTGACTTTGTGTCTCATAGGGATTTTAAAGCCACCACTATCAAAGCTCCGTCACCAAAGACACTATGAAACAGCAACATGGCTACTCTATCAAGGAGTGCCTGTTTCTCATGGCAGTCGGATCGCCTTTCAGGCTTTTCCTGCATACTTGATAATTCAGAAACATTCCCCTGTACAGTAATTAAAGATGAGTTTCCCAGCCCTGTTGAAAAAACTCCTCAATTCAGCTCTGACAGGCTAGATTTTCTAATGAAGTAAAAGGATACCACTGCTGCCAAAAAAAGAAAAAGAAAAAGGAAAAAGAAAAGAAAAAGAAAAAAGAAAAAAAATCCACAGACTCTGCTACTCACAAAAGGCTGTCAAATATTACATGCTTCCGTGTATCGGCTCCTGGCGAAAAGGAGGCTGCTGTTGGCTTTCACGTTTTCCTTGCTCTATCTATATTCTCAGAACAAACAATTGTGAAGAAATGAAAAAGCTCTTTAAGGAGTCAAACTCTCAGTGACCAACCGGGCCTTTTTCTTGAAGCAGAAGGAAATGTTAATGCATGCCCTGCTCACTGTCTCCCCACTGCCCACGTGAAGGAGCAGCCTGGACCTGCTCAGTAGGTGCGGGGCTGGAGGGTGGAAAAGTTCACATTGGCTTGTCCGTCCTTCGGTAAGCCTGGCGTGTTTATGCAGACCAGTGTTTGGGGGACATTTTTAGACAGTCAGCCCCCGTCACTCCCTCCTGCTTCTTCATTTGAATGTGCTGCAAAATTATTGTGATTGTCATTTTTGCCCTGACCAAAAGGTAACAATCAGTTTGCTTTGTTTCCTGGCTAAATTTAGACCACAATATCCATGGAGTTTGTGTCACATGTATTGGCTGTGTGTGTGCGTGTGTTGTTTTTTGTGCACACACACACACACACACACACACACACACACACACACAGAGTGATTTACTCAAAGACAAGCTGTTAGAGCGAGGACAGTGTTCCACTTTGGTGTGCCATGCAGACGAGACCCCTGTGTCTCCAGGGTTTGAAGCCATTTGTCCTTTGGAAGCTGCTAACAGGTTGGATGCTAGTTTGTTTCCTGTGGCTCATTTAGACTCAGCCAGCTGTGTGAAGATGGGAATTTGCTACTTCTACATTGTTCTAGTAACTGTTTCAGAAATTTCCTGAATGGGACTCAGGTATTTCCTTGTGTGTCCTCACCACACTGAGAATATCGTTAGTGGGGGAGTATAAAATATGTGTGTGTGTGTGTATGTATGTGTGTGTGTATTTAGTACTATGATTGCATATGATTAATAACACAATAGCACAATTACATCAATGTTGATATATCACATTATAACATATACAATTAATACAATTACATTGTAATATAAACATGATTGTAATTTTTAAGGTCTTCTGTGTAGTTCATAGCTCTGATAAGAGACAGATCAAGCAGCAGAAGGGAAGTAGTCTTGGAATATCTAGTATTTCGTTATTGTTGCTTAGCTTCCTGACACCAGAACTCCAATGTCCAAACAAACCAAAAGAGGAAATTAAATTTGTCAGCTAGAAAGTTTCCCATTAAAGAGTAGTCACAGTAGTAGGAAAAATTACAGATTAAGGGACACCATCTAGCTTTATTTATCCACCTTTTCATCATTACGGAGCACAACGTAACCTTGAGAACACCTTTAAAAAATTCTCGAGTCCTAACCCACCGATTTCCTATTTACTTTCAATAATAATTCAGGTTTCGTGTCAAAATACTAATAAATATTGCCAACAAGACGAATTATTTCTGGACTTTGTTTCTTTTGGAGGGTGATATCATATTAAAACTTGGCAGAAAATGTGTTTGTTAAATATTAACTTCAATAACTTGAAAGGAAAAATATTGGGAACCAAAATATGTTGGACAAATAGCATTATATCTTAGTGGATCTGGAGGGAGTGGAGTCATAAAGTAGGATCTCTCCTGATTTATGTCCCGCTGGGACAGGACGATTTCAGTATATTTTGTTTGTTTGCTGCACGATTCTCTGCATCACTCTAGTGTTTATTGCATTTTGCATATGTTTAATCTTTATTGCTTTTCCTCTAAATTGTTAGATTTATAAGTTTAGGGTCCACAGAGGACTGTCCATCCCAATTTGTAGCAGTGCCATCTAGGGGAGAATGATGGCTTTTACTCCTTAAATGTGTACTGGGTAATGGATGAAGAGCATGAGCAGGGGCTGGGAACCATTTTGTAAAGCTCTGTAGTGTCTAAAATGGACAGAAACAAACAAACAAAAAAACTGCTGCTTTTGTAATATTTTTATCTACTTCCTGTGCCACTTTTGTTCCTTCTTATAAATGGAGGTTATTAGCAAGGAGGCGATAACCAAGGTCAGCTTCATCCACTCAGTTTCTTTTGGAAAATCCACCATATTGTTTTCTCTGTCTACATACAATATCTTCCCGACTACTGAACTTGTTGATAATATTCCTACATTCTAGAATTTTACATTTTAATTATCACTTCCAACTCTGTTTTCCTTTTCCCTATTAGTTCCCCAAACTTTCTTGAGATGTTTTAAACATTAGGATAAAAAGTCTTATTTACATTTAGTATCAAATAACTGAGAGAAAGTCTTATTATATTAGGCATCCCTTAAATATTGTATGTTGTATATATATTAATTTAATTTTATGTGTATGGGTATTTTGATTACATGAACACTTGTACACCAAGAGACTAGAAAAGGGTGTTAGATGTTCAGGAACTGGAGTTATAGAGGTGGTGAGACACCATTTGGGTCCTGGGAATAGACCTAGGTCCTCTGGAAGATCAGCCAGTGCTCTTAACTTCTGAGCCATCTCCCCACCCCTGGGTGTTGTATTTAATTCTATCTCCCTAATTTCTTTAAGGGTTATCTCACACCTTGGTGATGAAATTGTTCTGTTACCCTGCATTTGAAGATCGTTTATGTGAGTGCCCAATGAATTAGATGTGATTTTTATTGTTTCCAAATTTGCCAGTGTGACCTTACAAGTGTTGAATTGGAGTCCTGGCACTTAGCTCATAGAATGGGCTGAGCTACTCATCCTCTACCTAGTTTTGATCTTCACAAGTACAGAATCTCTGAATCAAGGAACTTAATATTATACCCTGGTTGCATAGCCTTGGGTGAAATGATCAACTTTTAAAAACTGCACAGTCATCTATAAAATATTGTCTTTAGTGACTAGTATTTGAAGATACAGATTTCACATTATTTCTTACGCAGCAAGCAGTTAGAAACTTAGCACCTCTTTCTGCTGGGTAGTGTGTTGAATGGTCTTCCATTGTGGGAATTTTGGTCACACTGTGACACTCCAAGACTGTTAAAGTTTACCTTGAATCAGGGAGCAGAGCCAGTGCCTAGCCAACTGGAATGGGCCATGGAGAAGCCGGTAATTTGGAGAGAGAAGATGGACAGGAAGGAGAGGGTGCAGACTTGAGTTTTGGAGTTTCCTTTTGTTTTGGGGATGAGTGAAGAGACACATCTCTTGCTGGGTCTTTGGCCAAAAGGCAAGGTCACCCAGTTGCTTCTTCTGATTCTCTGATCTAGAATGTTTTCACCCCCATGTCTGACCTCCAAGTCTTCGTTGGTAAATAGAACAATAGAGACATAGTTTAAACCCACACACGGCAGTGACAGCAGAGCTGGGGCTGTGGGTGGGCCATAGCCTTAGTGGCTGGATGGGCATTGACTGCAGGGTTGTGGGGCCATAGAAAAAAAATGAAAATATCAGTAGATCCATGTGCTAAGCCAACAGGAAAACATCAGTCTTTCTCCTTAACTCGTCTCAAATCTCCTCTTTCTGTGAGGAGATTCCTACCAGAAGAAAAGTTCTGCACATCACAAAGACAAATCCATATCCCTTAAGCACAGGTATTCTCTGTCCAGGGACAGTTCGGTACTTCAGTCAGCCTCAACCCCAAATCATCATCAATACAATCTACAATCGCCTCTGTTTCCTTGGCAGACAGTCTTTTTCCAAGGCTCCTATGTGGATCAGAAGTGAGTCCCCTTGAATTATATTTGATGCATTTTTTAAAAAATATTTTTTCCTCCAATCTGTCTTTATCATCTGATGATCATATGGGATTATAAACTATTGGGAAGATGACATCTGCATAGACGATCACCTGCATTAAATGATCTTATTCCTAATCTCCAACAGGAACTCAAGTAGAAATGAGACTATCATAGAGGAGTCCTGGGTAAGCAGGGCTTTGTAACCCACAGTACAGGTTCACTTGGGATACTCTACTTTATCTTATTTCTTTCTGTAGTAATCATGCACCTTCATTTTTGGCATCTGAAGAGGGAATGCTTTATTGGAAATTCCTTGAGAGCAGCAACCATGGCTTATTCACCTCAGTAGCCCTCATAAGGCTTAGCACAAAGCGCCATGCATGATAGATGCTTCATAAATATTTGGCTGAAAGAGGAGACTCCTCCCAAATGGCCCTTCCAGAAACACCCGCTTCAGGAAGTAAAGGGCCCTCTGTTTCGTGGTCGGTAGACAAGGTTCCAAGGAGTTTTGCAGTCAGCTCTTGTCACTAAGAGTCTCTGTAGATTCTCTCTAGCAACCCCCAATACTTTGCTAGAGATTCAAACTAGACTTAAGTTGATTTGATTTGGGGATGGGGAGACAAATGCTACTGCTTTGTTTCATAAATTAAGAACTCAATTCATAAATCCATATGTATGTTTTTAGAAAGATAACCATACCTTTTAAAATAATACCTAACTCTAATATTTTTACTTATTCTTCCAAAGGGCAGGAGATAGGCTACATACTTTATTCCTTATCCTCACAATTTCCTCTACCTGGAAGACTTCGACCATTTCATAGATAAAATTGTACTAAACTTGGGGAAGAATATAGTTTTTTTTTTCCCCCCCACAAATGTTGTAAATGGAGCTGTACACAATCTTCTTAGCTAGTTGCATTATTTTCATGTGTCAGGATCAGTGTGTATTTATTAATGTTTTTGCATGCTAACTTACCCACTGGCTCATTTATTTAACACTTACTGAAATGGTTCTTCTAGGCCAAGAAGTGAGCAAATTCTTGCAGAACAGAAATGTCATTTCAATGAGCACTCAAACCTGTAAGCCAGAGAGATGGGTAAACACATGCTTTCTGCAAGCAGCGGGACCTGTGGATGGAAAGATGCAGAGATTTTTTTTATGGAGCCTGAAAGGAATCACAGTTTCTAAGAGTTGTAAAAGACTTCACAATAGGATTGGAGGGAGTGGTCTTCAATCCCAGTTTTGAGAATTAACTGGAAGTTTAGCAGGTAAATAAAAGTAATGAATTAGAAATAACAATAATACAATGAAAGGTCCTGAGAAAATTATTCAACATTTGATATTTTACTTCTTATAAAAAGCAAGAACTGTCCTTTGTGTTTAAGTTTGTCATTAAAGAACTTTGCTTTTTACCATTGAATAACAACTTTTTTATTTACTTAAAGCCTGTAGTAAGCATGGAACAGATGGTTCAGTTTATCCAGAGATATAGTTACTTTAGAAAAATAATTAGAATCACACCACATACTCAATTTGGTGAATACTCAAAATAATCCATGCACCTTTGTTCTTTTAAACCAAGCACTCTGGGCAGGCTTCCACATGCTGCACAATTTCCAACCTAAAGTTGAAACTAATGTAATGTGCTCCAAGGCTAAACATTAAAAAAAAAAAAAAAAAAAAAAAAAAAAAAAAAAAAAAAAAAAAAACCAAAACCAGCATTCCCTGTGTCACACTACTAGGATAATCTGTCATGGCTCAAAGCCCAAGGTAAATAGAAAAGACTCATGGTAGGTGTGATTATCAGGGGCAGAGATGTCATCTCTAAGTATCAGGACCAAGGATCAGTCCTACAGACCTTGAGTGTGTAGGATTTGCACAGCCTAGGGCTGCTGAATTAGTCCATACAGCCCAGAGGTACAGAAAGATTTCTAAGTTTCAGGGACCTTTCCTGTTAAGATTTCTGTTATCTTCAATTCAATTCTTTTTATCTTTATTGACTCATAGTCATTAGTATACTGGCCTGTACTGTCTTTTATTTCAAGAGATAAGCATTAAGTCATTCCCAGAGTGTGTGTGCACATCCATGTATGTACTGTCGCGTGTACGTGCGATTGTACAGGTGTGTGTGTGTGTGTGTGTAGTGTGATGCTGTGTGTTATAGATACAGGGTAGCCGTGCTACCAACTACATCTCTTGATAACTTCATTTTTCCTTAGGGCAAGGCCTTTGAAATTTAATTCCATCGTTTATCACAATACATGTTGATACCATCACCTAAGGTAATAACAGCTTTCTAGATCGTGGGATATCTTCTCATTCTCATTTTTTTTTATTTTTTTGACCAGTAGGATTATTCTTTTGTCGTTTCTTTTCCACATGGTGTTCAGTGATTCGGTATAGTTCTGTGATGTAAGCTGTCATCACAATATTTATTGTTTTTAGGCATAACACTGAGAAATATATGGAAAGATGATTATTGTTTTTCTTTTATCCTTCTGAAACTCTTTTACAATATTCTTACTCACTTGGGAGCTATGTCCTCACGGGCGCTTAGGAAATATTTGACAGGGATGTGCATCTGATCACTACGGAGATCAGTACGAAAGGAAGGCTAGATTCTTACCGTTGATAACTATCAGAAATACAAACAGCCATTTTGTGGGAGAAAAAAACCCACCCTTCATAGAGGTAAAATCCAACCAACTGTAAAAATATACTATGTGTTTTTATTGCCAATTTTATCTTCACATTCAAGAACAACTGTGTTATGGGCTGGCGTGATGGCTCAGTAGTTAGGACCATTGTTGCTCTTCCACACAGGCCCCAGGTTCAATTCCCAGCATCCTTCCTGTCCACTTCCCCTTTTGGAAAGGGGATGTTTACCATGTGTTGTTCTTTTTGGAAGGATATAGCTTGCTTCTCATTTTTTTTTAAAACAGGGACCATGTTTGCTTTGAGTCTCAGATTAGACTGGACTCAGATTCTGAACATTGAAAGGACTACTGAGGATTTGGCAGTCTTAAGAGAGGATCTAATTTCAGTTAGCAATTGCGAGCTGGTCAAGACATGATGTTATGGCCTCATAGACTCATTAACAACCTCAAAAGACTTATGCGTTGAAGGTTGGGTCCCCAATGGTGAATCCAATCATTGAGAGATAACAGGGTCATGAAAGGTCTGCCTTAATTAATAGAATTAATTCACTTATGAATTTGTAACTTCATGGCATTCTTATGAAGGGTGGTTGGAGGGAAAAGTTGATTTGGGAGGCCTGCTTGTCAAGAGTATGTATTCATCTTAGCCCCTCATCCTGGTTCACTCTGCTTCCTTACCTCCTTGAGGTCAGCAGCTAGGCGCTGCCACATCTTTCTGCATGATGGACTGCTCAGCATAGGCTCAGAAAACAACCAAATGCTCATTGGACTGAAACTCCTGAAAGAATGAGCCAGAATAACAACCTCCTCTTAAGTTGCTTCTCTCAGGCATTTTTGTCACAGTCGTAGGAAGCTAACCCCTCCCACCAAAATCCACTCTGTTTGCCCAGGCCATGTCATCTGTGTACCTCTCAATTTTATGTTGGCTGGCTTTATCCATCAGCCTTGGATGTCTGTCTGTCTGTCTGTCTGTCTATCTTTCTGTGTCTTTTTGTCTCTTGTCTCCTCTACCCCTCTTCCCCAACAGGTCTAGCACAAATGTAACCTTCCAAAGTGCCCCCTCCTGAAAAGGATCTGTTTTCATATCTACTGGTCTTTTGTAAATGAGAGAGATTGTATCATTCCTTTAGTTTTGTTACCATGACTAGTTCGAAAGAAGGGTAGTTTGATACAGCACTTGTTTCATTTTAGACTGTGTGATCTTTAATTATACAAGCACTTCATTTATTGTATCCACTCTGTAGAAAAGAGCTTATATTTATTTTATGTATTTTGCATCCCATAATACTTATCCTTAGACAATATCTGAAAAAATATTTACACATTTATTGAGTGAGGGAATAAAAAATAAATTAGTATCTCCAGAAAAAAACAACCACTGATAGAAGTATAGCTCATGTCCCAAAGCCATCTAGATGTGAATAAATTAAAAGCATTATCTCAGCACATCAGTTCTTCCTGAGAGTTTGTGTTTGCTCCTATCATGTAAAGCATCTCAAGGTAATTGGGCACAATGTGTTTATGAGCACAATATGTTTATGAGTTTATATTAATGGTCTAGACTGCAATCTGATTCAATGTAGATTAGTAACACCGCTTCCTAATGAACTTTGCATCTCACAGCAGAAACAGTTTTAGGTATTTCTTGGAACTAGAAATCAATCCTCTCTTCATTTTTATTTAAATACAGAAAATATTATCTTCAAAGCATTTATTTTTCCGTGGCTTTAAAAAAAATCCAAGTTTAACACGTAAGTATATTGTGCAACTTTATCCTAGTCTGATAAATCCACATACCTTAAAGTTATTTTGAGACTCAAACCAAACTGGGACCATCAAGTACAATATTATCAACATTGTATTGGTTGGAGCTCTCCAAAAGGGACCAGTTATTTTTGTGCATCATGCTAGAAGTCCCATTTACATGGAATTGCCTTCTCCAAGAATGCTCCAATAAGCTTCCCCATTTCCTACCACTGAGACAGAAAGGTTCCCCCTAGGCTGGAGAGTAAGCTCCCATTTAATAGTGCATAACAACAGAACCAGACCTGTCAAGCTCTGACAGCTTGAATGAGGGAAGATTTCTCACAATTATGAATGGGATTTGAAATTCCTCACCTGAAACACACTGCAGCATCCTTAATCACAGAAGGAAGGTAGTTTGGAAACTGCTTGAAAATTCATCCGAGAGGAACTTAAGAGAAACTTGGCAGGTGCTCATGACACAACAGCTGAGAATAAGCAATAAAGTGGTGTTCCAAAGGGACCTGGAGGGATGGATCATAATCACTGATGTAAAAGTGAGGCCAAGACCCAGGAGATGATATCCTATATTTCGTTATCAAACTCAGGAATTGGAAGTGTTGAAACCCTTCCATGCTGTTTTGTGAGTCATCACAAGTCAGTGTTATTATCATTAGCTGTTTGAAAAATAAGTATTTTTTTTTTTTAGTTTAGTAAGGCCTATCTTGAACTAGGATGGAGGGGATGATACCTCTATGATTACATCAATATTTGAAGATACTCATTAGTTCTTAACATCATTCTGACAGAAAAACATTCAATACCATGCTTGCTTCAAGTGAATTAATAGTCATAGACCCTGTTCTGGTCAACTTCAAGGTGGGGTAGATTTTCACAAAGACACCCTTTCCCTTTTCCAGTCATATCACTATGTTCTAATAGATGGACAGCTATAAGATCTTGTTATTAGAGGACATGTTGCCCAGCGATTCTTTGAGAGGATTTTCTGAAATGCTTTTCATTACAGTTGCTCACATAAACAACTATGGTACCCCTGCCTGTGTAACTCATCTCAAGGCCATGTGAAAATGAAGAATGTGACTGGGATGCAAATGAAACTCAAGTCATCCTGACTGCTTGCTTGGCTGACACAGAAATATTTTTACATTTCTGAAGGAGAATGAAGATTGGACTGGTTTGCATCAGCCATATTCTGTCCTGACATTCTACGTCTTAAATCTCTGCAATTGAGTGTCTCTGGGGTTCCCATGTTTGGGATTTTAGGAGCTGAATAGAGCTCACACTGTGTCACATCTTAAGTTATAGTTAGGCATGTTCTGTAGTCCTTAAGTCAATAGTTCTGCAGAAACATGTACCCATAGGAAAACATCATTTCAGACTTTTTGCCCTTGAGTTAGATCCCAGACTCTTGGTTTTCAAATATTTTCAAGATTAAAAATTGCAAACAAGGACAGATTAACTTTCTTTTCCTTTAGTGTGTATGTGTATGTGTGGAAGGCCAGAGGTCTTGGTAAGCATTTTCCTCTATTTCATTACACCTTATTCGTTTTTGAGGCAAGGTCTGAACCTGGAGCTCAGCAGCAAGTCTCCAGGACTCACCATCTCTGCCCTCGCAGTTCTGGGTTTATGTCCAGCATTTATCTTGGTCCTCACACCAGTGCAGCAAGCATTTCACTCACTGAGGCATCTCCCCACTTCACTTCTGTGTTTTTTAATTCCCTCCATTATTTAAAAGAGAAAAGGCTAGAGAGCAACCAATGCATCCTTTCTATTAAATGAGTACCTTGAACCTCTGTCTAAGGTCACACAGTAGACAGGAAAAGCACCAGGACAGTAGCACTGTCCTCTCTGCAACATTCCCACTCTGTTTGGTGATGGTTTTGCCCTGGTGTGACATCCATCGGGTTCACTGACTTTTTCTTTCTTTTCTTTTCTTTTTCTTCTTTTTTTTTTGCTTCTAATGTAGTACTGGGTTTGATATAATAGAAGAAATAATCTTAAAGGGTTCTAAAAATCCTCCCCAACACAACAGAGTTCCAGTCTAATATCCAGCAGTGTGCTAAAGATCAGCAGAACCCTTTCCTCATGGAAGCATCTGGAAGCATCATTAGAGCAGCTACCACATGTGAGAATGGATGAGGTGAGTGGAGACATGAAAATCTGGGCATTTTCTCAAAATTCACCAAATATTTCCAGAGATAAGAAAAAAAGAAAGAAAGAGAGAAGAAAAAGAAAAGTGTAGTGTTTTCTGGTTTGTTTTTATTTTCCATATCAGTGGAAAAGTAACAATCATTTTGGAATAATGTGAAGAATGTTTTGGAGAGCTAGACGGGGGCTCAGTCAGTAAAGTACTTTGCTGGTCAAGCATAAGAATTTGAGTTTGGCCGGGCGGTGGTGGCGCACGCCTTTAATCCAGCACTTGGAGGCAGAGCCAGGCGGATCTTCTGTGAGTTCGAGGCCAGCCTGGGCTACCAAGTGAGTTCCAGGAGAGGCGCAAAACTACACAGAGAAACCCTGTCTTGAAAAAAACGAAAAAAAAAAAAAAAAAAAAAAGAATTTGAGTTTGACCCTCAAACCCACACAAACCAAAACCAACCGACCAACCAGCCGACCAACCCACCCACCAACCCACCAACCAACCAACTGAGTGCAGTGCTCTAGCTTGTAGTTTCAAGACTGGGCAGACATAGATAGGCAGACTCCTGGAGCTCGCTGTCCAGTTATTCTAACTAGCTTACATGGTGACACTCTAGCTCACTGACACTCACATGGTTTTGGATATCAGATTGACTCTATATATGCTCTTAGGATAAAGGGAAATGTTTTTTTAAAACCTTGCTTTTCTTCTTACAATGTTTTAATTATATAAATTAAAAGGACTTGATGAGTGTGGTCATCCCCTAGCTTGAGGTATGGTTGATTGAGCAATTAAGACAGAAGGCGCCCAAAAGCAGACTCCTTACCAACCAGTGACCTAGTCATGAACAGAACCCTTGTTGCTGCATTCAACTTGATGCTTATGTTTAATAAATGTCATCCTTACTCATAAAGGACAATAAATTTGGCAATAATCAAGCTGTGAATTGTCTAACTTGATGATTTTGCATGTTGTATTAGTTTACCTTGGTCCAAAAAGTCAAATAAAACCAGGTTTAAGCTCCTAAATATCACAATCCTTTAAACTTTTTTTTCAGAACACCAAAGCCCTATTTTTATATGAAAACTATAAATAGTATATTTATGGGTGTACGGAACTGCCTTCTCTGAAGTCAAAATCTATTTGATCAATGAAAAGCAATCTGGCCACTCGGGAATGAAAGTGAAAAAAAATCATCCTTAATAATTCATGATATTTTGTGCTTCACGTCTATCAATGTTCTTGGCTAGACCAAATACATTATTTCAACCATCTTCCTTAGTTAAAATGTATAACTCAGCTCAGAGTCTTTGGATATATGAAGCAAACTGTAGAAAAATTCACTTTGAGATTATATTTTAAATTTAGACAACACTTTCAAAAGTCAAATTATGTGAGTACAACACTTTAGTCAAAAAATATAAAATGCATAAAAGCATTTTAAATTCAGATTTTCTGTTACAGCAAAAAAAAAACCCACCACTCTTTGTAATATAATTATTCAAAAAGGTTTTTTTTTTATCCTTTCTTGGTAGATCTGGAAACTTCTCATATCAAAAAAAATTGTTTTTGAACAATTAAAATCTGAAGACACCTCAGTTAGCTGCAACATTTTTTCCTCATCAGGTCGGTACCACCACCAATTCAATCCATCCTTTTGCGTATTCTCTACATTGTTCAGGAGCCACTGCTGTCGGGGCATGTGAGGTGTGATGCTGAGGCAGGGGAGAAGCTATGTGGTGCACTGGTGGATGCTGCCTATTGTTCTTTATCTTATCAAAAGATTGGCCGGAAGACAAGTAGAGTCTCGATTTCAAAAGTCTCCTAATTCTCCTATTCTGTTTGCTTTTTGTAAGCAGTTAATACTGATATTGTAATAAGTCAGTATCGAGCAAAGGTACCCCACTTTTCAACATTTTGTTTTTCTGTCTTTCTGCCTAGTGACATGGTTCTCTGATATTTAGAGAATATGTATATTCCTATTAATTCTGTCACTTGTATTTGCCCACAATCTTTGAATGAGTAACAATGATATTAAAATAAAAAACCATAGATGGCCTTTTTCATCCTATACATCTTTCTAAGAGCTAGTCGCCTCCCTTAGAATGTACCGGGTCACCCTCTAGGAATGTTTGCTGTACCTAACATGTTAAATACTTCTGCTTACCAACAAGAAATGCATTTTGAGAAATGCAGTCACTGAGCGGCTCTGACTCTATTTTAGAGCTTTTCTTTCATAATACAAAAAGTGCTAGTTTTGTGTTTCCACCTGTTCTAAAAGTGCTTGTTAATTGATAAGAATCCTTTGCTGAAATGCGCTGTTTAAGCTGGGGAACAGGGAGACTCTGGAAAGTATCCAGACAGAGCAGCAAAACCCATAAGCTTCTATGCAAATATAAGAGGGGAAAATGGGAATGCTTGCCAAGGTTTTAGTCAGCCACCAAGGACCACATTTAACAAAATGGAGCACTGGTGAACTTCACATCATAAATGCTGATGGGAACTCCTCCTGGTTGTCGAAGGCACTGGTCCAAAGAAAAGACTTCGGAGTTTATACACGAGTTACAAGCTAAATCTGAGGTGATTAAAGACTTTGATTTTACAATTGGGCTCCATGGGCAGCCCAATAACATCCTTATTATTCTATGTTATGGAAATGAATATAAAGGGCAGAAAAAATGTAGGGAAAAATGTTCTTTGTCCTAGGCACTGATCACACACTGTTTCCTGTTAATGGATCCACCTTTAGTTTGCTAGAAGAATAGAGGCAAAGGAGTTCCCTACCTAACAAGGTTGAATTGGTGTCAGACTCACTTTTTGATTTCACTCTCTTGGTCTTTTACCAAGAAAATATTTCTGTGAGAGGATCACACATAAGAACCTTTCAGCCATTTGTTCTCAGAAGAATGTAGATGGCCATTCCATTGACTTAACTGCCAGTCACACTATACCATGTGTTAGGCCTCTAACATGTACTACTTTGATAAGTAAAGATGGTCACTGCTATCCCAGTTGGGAAGAATCTTCATGATGACCAAAGCATGTTAAGAAATTCAGTGCTGGGCTCCAAACAGGTGCCCAGTTAATAGACACAGCTATGTTATGGATCAGTTCAGCTAGATCCATATATTTAGAGGAACTAATTTTTTCAAACAAGCATTCAGATAAACATATCTAATTGCTAATGTGGAGAAACTGAGGAATGGAATCATTTTGGTATCGTATAACTAGATACACTTGAAAAGTTTTGAATAATAGTTGAATAAAGAAAAAGAAACACTTAAATTTTTTTTAGTGTTTGATGTGTGTGTGTGTGTGTGTACTTTTTTGAGTGTAGGTGCACACATACAACAGTGTACATATGGACATAATGTATATATTGTGTACATACATACATTGTCAGTCTATGCCTTCTGCCTTGTCTGACACACAGTCTGACCATTGTTTGCCACTGCACAAGCTGGCTAAGAGCTTCTGAAGATTCTCTTGTCTCATCTCATTGGCATCTCACCACAGGAGCACCTGGATTACAGATGTGCACTACTGCATCTAGCTTCACATGGATTCTGAGGATCTGAACTCAGGCCCTCATACTTGCATGACAAATGCTTAACCACAGAAGCATCTCCCTACCTCAAAAGGCAATACTCTTACTGCACCTGCCTGTCTGCATTCTTGGTTCATCTAATTAAAAAATTGAAACTGTTCTTTAGAAATGTGTCTCTGAATGTAAAATGCTGTGTTGGTACCACACCAGGTGAAGTACATGGATACACTGATAACCATGGCCTAAGTCATAGAAGCAGGTATGTTCACAGATTTACCTTTCACTGTTCAAGATAGACCTTTAAATCAATATTTTAGAATTGTCAGATATAAATGTAGGATGTCCAGTAGAATTTGAATTTCAGAAAAAATAATAAAGAATATTATAAGTTAATTTACACTAACAATTATTTGGCATCTAACTGAAATTCAATCTAAACTATTCTTTTTTTATTTGTGAAATCTAGCAACAACTCATTTTATATTCAAGACTCTCTTTTATACATTTTGTAGATTACCAATGACTCTTCTAGAAATCAAAGCCTTTTCTAACAATCCATCTTACCCCTGTTGTATGTGTACTTTCTAGGCTATCTCTTGAGGCCCTTTTTAGAGAGAGTGGGTTGTGTAGTTCAAACTCTAGAAGGACCCTGAGGCTGACTAGTATATGAGAAATGATGTCTGTGAACTGCACAATGAGTATGAAACGGCTTTGTCCTGCTCTATTTTAGTAGGTAACAGCAGAAGTTCTCTGCAGGCGGACAACAGACCATGTTGTCCAGTTCTACTCCCATGGAATGACAAAGCACAGAGGAGGGGGAGTCAGTTCAGAGGCTTGGTTGACTGCATATGTGGTGTGGGAGGGAAGCCCTATATATGTAGTACAATAAAACTACAAAAGGAACAGATTCCACATTGGGTTTTATTCATATCATAATATTAATTTTGAATTATATTTTTGGTGGAAACCACTTTTATAACCCATGAAACATCAGCTTTGTCATTCAGAGATAAGAAAATCTGGGGAAGGGTTTGAAGCATGAAGTAAGTTCACAGAAAAGTTGCTCATACACGTGCCTTATGTTTTAACAGTGAACCCCTAACTTCTGAGAGCTACAACTGCTTGCTAATACTTAGCTTGCAGAGAGAGAGAAATGAGAGCAAAAGAGAAGATTTTGCCTGGACGGGAACAGAAAATAATGTTGAAGCAAATAGAACACTTTCAAGACTTCTGACAGTTCAAATGATTCATAAATACACAGGCTGACAAGGGCTGGTTTGTCCCTGCAGTTCACTTCGCTCAACTCTGCATGTTCTGTAGGACAATGAAATTCAATGCACTTAGAATTTCCAAAAAAAAAAAAAAAAAGAGGGGGGAGAAAAAGTGAGCTCAGATTCTTTTAAAAGCATTTCTATGAGAAAACGGATCATTTACATGCCAAAACTTTTAATGTGACATATATTTAGCACATGTATTATTTAGAAGGAAAGCCGCGTGAACTTGGTGAATTTTAAAGTCTGTAAATGGCACCCTGCTGAGCAGAAAGGTGGCTGCGCTCTGTTATGTGATTATTGGTATAATAGACTTGTACATAACTTTTCACGAAATTAAAGGTATGACATTTACTCTCTCTAGCCCCATAAATTGCACTTTAGAACATAAAGAATGGGCTGATGCATGAATTTGTTTTTCCTTCAAGCTATTTAAGGATTTTTAAAGAATAGTTTGGGGGTTCATTGATTGAGTAACACATCAAATAGGTATCTCAAGAGGTTTAGTGAAGCTTATGTATCCGTTAACTCTTCTGAGGAAATTTCAGGGACCTTGAAAATGAAACAGGTAGATGATTTTGAGGCCCATTGTGTTTTCTGGTCCTGTGGGGTCCTAATCCAAATGCAAGGATGCCGGGTTGGCTACTGTGGTGTAGTGTCAAGGGATTGTGATATCCTTATATCAATCAGCTGTGGCGATAGTGTGCAGTGTGGTCGTAGTTGGACTCCAAATTCTATGAGAGAAAAAACTTGAATTGCAAATCAGACAAGATTTTGTACATATTCTCATATCCAGGACCCCAAGAAGTCCCTTTCTTATGAATGCACTGTCATGGGTACAGATAGCACCAAGAAAAATGTGTTTTCAAATATAGTTGTAGACAAACAACCAGATCTTACAAGTAAAATCAACATCTGCTGAAGAAAACAGAAAGTCCCACATTTCCTAATTACTAATAATTTTGTCTTAAATGGCAGGATATAGATAAGGCAAACACACACACACACACACACACACACACACACACACACGCACACCAAGTAGAATAAGAAACAGACAAAGCTCTTTGAATGGCTGACCTGAAAGTGATTTTTAAGGTTGAGCCCCAGGAAATGGCTTATGGTATCAACGGATTCAGGACTATCTATATGTTTACCAAGCAGGGTCCAACATCTGTGAAGTTAAGGAAGTGAATGTCTTGTGAGGTGGTTATTAGGGTGGGAGTGTCCTACAGGGTTCCAAGGCTGTTTTCCAGGGATTTTTCATTTCTAAATGTCTCTCCTGCCCATCCCTTTTACTCCTCTCCTGCCTGGAGATTTCAGTGATAGTGTTTCAATTTGCTACAGCTTGAAGCTTGGCCCTCAGGAATTCAGATTTGCATCCTGAGTAATTTATCTAGGTTTTTTTTTTTTTTTTTTTAAAGACAGAGACACTTGATTGGAAAAACACAGCTAACTGGTAGGTTCCACCTGTGCTTAGGTCTGTGCAGCTCTGAAAACTACAACTACACGAAGGTTTTCCTCTATAAGGAAATTTTGTACGTCAATCCACAGTAACATATTTTCCAGTACTTTGATTTTCTAACTTAGAATAACCAAGATTTTGAACATAAGAGATTAGTTGCAGTGCAAAAGAACTTTTATTTATTTCTTCTTCTTCTTTTTTTTTTTACTATTTGTACACCCTTGTCTCTATTGCTGTTGCAAAAGCTTTGTTTAGGAAGAGATGGAGCTAAAAGTGGATCTACAGCCCAAAAGGTGCAATTATGGTCATTTAAGCCAATAACATAATTGTGTATGTAGCATATATATTTATCAGACATGTGCAGCCATTTTGAACTCTTTATGTATTATCACAACCACTTTGCAGCTTTCTTGAAACAATTTTCAACATCATTTAAGCAAAAATCACTGAGAAGGTTAAATGCTAAAAATATGCTTCATAAATTACGTTGAGGTTATGGCATGAAGCCTGGAAAAATCAAAGACCCTTCTTTAAAAAAAAAGTCCTAGCCTCTTTCTCTGTTTCTTTGAGATTAATTAACAGCAGAAGTTTAATTAGTTATTATAGTCATCTGAAGTTCCGTGTCTTTATTTTGAGAGATGGGGTTGGAGAAGACGTTTTTCCCTGGAGGACTTCAATGCAAACTGATTTAAACTCTCTTCAGAATCTGGTCGTTTCTTTAGTTGGGCGTTACTTTTAAAATTCCATTCTCAGAATAAACACCACCCCACCTGGATTATGACAACTTTCATCTGTAAGCCCCAAATTTGGCATTGCTTGAAGTCTAGTTTATTTCACACCTTTCCCAGGCTTTCTTTAAAGCAGGCAGGTAGAATTCCTCATCATCCCTTCCCACGGCAATCCAACGGTTACTAATACTCACACAGATGCTGGTGAAAGGCAAGGCTGCCTTTAGCAAGCATGAGGCAGAGTTTTAATTTGTAGCTGATAATTTGCTATTGGAAGCTTCCCCTGATTAGTCTTCTGAGTGCACCAACAGTTTGTGAGGTGGTGAGAATTACCTGCTGTGTATGTTTTTACCACTCACTCAGGGATGAAAATGAATTACAACCTAGCCCTCAATTAAAGCTCGAAATAAGCAAACCTCAACTTCTTTTATGTCCTCACTTCTAAAGAACAGAATTAGTTGCTTCTGATATCACTGGAATTGTAATTCACACTCTTCGGAACCCTGCAATGGATCTTTCAGCCTCATTCAAACAAGCACATCTCAGCTGTTACCCGACTCCATTGCCTTTGCTCCAAGTCAAATCATTGTCCAACAGCTGAGAATTGAAACAAACTCCATTTGTGAAAATGAACTGTGAGTTATTGATAATGCAGAACGTTTGTATGTGTCAATTCTCCACCCCACAGAACTTATTATGTTGGTTTTGGTCCCATTAATTGCAAAATCTAGGAAACAGAGTGGTGGACTTTGATTTAATTTGTCATGATTGCACTGTCTAATTTTCAGTAGCTCTGCAAAGAAATACATTAATGAAAACTTGGAAGAAATATTTTTGACACATTGTTGTTAGGTCTTTTGAGAAAATGTCCATCACTTCTAATCAGTTTGTTAAAAGTCCATGAAAGCTGGCATTGTGCTTCCTGGATAATATTGACATCTCAAAAGGGAACACAGGCAGTCGAGTCGCCTGTGTGTTTATTCACCAGTTTGCGTTCTTATTAGCTGCCTATTATGTGTTGTATTTGTTCATGCCACACTCAACAGAGAGCTCATGAGTCCTGTAGTGCTTTCATTCCACAGAAAAACACAATGTGTCCCATGTATTTTGGAACAAAGTGTCTCATACAAGACAGACCCACATGAGTCATATATAACCAGTCTGTGGTTGCTCTAAAAATGCATTTATTCTCTTAAGAAAAGAGGGGGTACCTCTGTATCTTTTCAATGAGACCAGCCTTACTGTAAATTGCAGGACAAAGGAAAGTGAGCAGGTTCTATCCAGGTGGGACAGCTTTCTGCTGTGACATTAGGAGGGTCATTAAAGGTGTCCACCTCCTCACTCCATTAAAAGTAGTTGCCTTTCCTTTTTATTATAATTGAACTCATTGATCATACAAACCAATGCATTTCACTATGAAATTTCCATAGGGTCGCACACACACAGACATACACACACATAAGTATTTTGGCTCAGGCTAAAGAAATTGAATATCCTGTCTGAATTCTGAAAGAGGAAGCAGAGCAGAGAAAAGGCTCTCAGTTAGGGTCACATGCGGTACCAGATGTCAGGAGGAAACAACAGATAGTAGACAAAGTCTTTTATTTACAGACTGCAAACTCATTGATAATGGAGTTCATTTTAGCATTTTTTGTGTGTGTTTTCATAGGATACAGTTTAGAGTTATATTCAAAATTGATATGAACTTTTGTTTTTGATGGAAATGCATGCTCCAAGTTATCTGGCTTAAGAGGTCCCAGGGAGGGCAGTTATACTTTAGATGCATTATTTTTAGCAGAGTTAACTTTACTTTTGATGCAGCAGAATTACATGAAATTTGCCAATGAACTTTCTACTTTAAATACAAAACTTTACCGCTCACAGTTCTACCCTGAAGCATCACAGGAAATATGATAGGTGCAGTCCAGCTTGCTTACCATCCTATTAAGAGAAAAATCATCATTCATTAAGTTCTTCCTATATCTTCTGGTATCAAATGAAATAAAAGTGATATGTAGCTAAATGGTAAGCATGCAATGTTCTTAGAATTCTTTTCCTCAAGACGAGGAGACACCTAAATAAACTCTAATGTCAACTTAGCATTCTTTTTGCTGAGATATTCTCTACGGAGTTGGTATACTGTTAATTGATCAGTCCTTTTATATGTTGCATTCATGTAGATTGCAGAGAAAATTCTGTCATTGATTTTCTTTTGACTTAATTTGGTTAGAAGGGTCTTAAAATTATGTCTTCTTCTAAGGCGCGCGCGGTGGTGGTGGTGCACACCTTTAATCCAGCACTCGGGAGGCAGAGCCAGGTGGATCTCTGTGAGTTCAAGGCCAGCCTGGACTACCAAGTGAGTCCCAGGAAAGGCGCAAAGCTACACTGAGAAACCCTGTCTCGAAAAACCAAAAAAAAATTATGTCTTCTGAGACATAAGAAATTATGTCTTTGTTAGGCATGGAGGCTCATGCCTTTAATCACAGCACTGAGGAGGCAGAAGCAGGTGGATCTCCGTGAGTTAGAGGTCAGCCTATTCTACATAGTGACTTTCAGGCCAACCAGAGAGAGCTATGTAGTGAGACACTGTCTCAAAAAATTATTAATATGGAGACAATAACTAAATGAATATCCAGGGCTGGTGTGAATTGAACTTGGGCCACTGAATGGCTGACTATATTACATTGGGTGGTTGAGCAAGAGTCAAAATGGAAGTCTTCTCTACTGCCTTAGGTTGAAGGCAGGCAGGTCCCTGAATTTCACTTCTCTGTAAGGTCAGCCATCTGAGAAGAGCCTGTGTCTGAGCAGAAGCAGAAGCATGGCATGGTTGAGAACACAAGCTCACCTTCCTGGCAATCTCAAGTGAGGGCTGTTGGCTCTTCCACTTTGCCATACCTCTTGTTCTCTTGTTTATTCCTTCGCCCACTTATTTTCCTGCTTTTTCTTTCTAGTCAATTCCCTGCCATTTACCAACTGTGGATTATTTTTCTCTTATCTAGGATTTAAGTAAAATAATCCATTATACATTTTTAAAACCTTAAATATGGAACAACAATAAGGATGGTGTATAAGAAAATCACCCTTTAAAAATGATAGCTGAGTGTGGGTTTCCTGTGACCTTCTGCAACAAGTTGATCGCTTCAAGTAGTTCACTGAAGCTTCACACTCACTGGATCGACAGAGACCATTCGGCTGCCTTATTCCGGGGGAGTTTTCATTTATCCCTCCTCTCCTTCCTCCTACCTTACATATAAACACACAAAAAGATTTATTTTTGTCAGCTTAACATTGTTGAGTTTATCAATCACAAAGGAATTAGAAGATATGAAATATGATCTTGATATATTGAGTTGATTGTTTTACAGCCAGCTGCATCCTGTAAAGCAGAACTAATAAGTTATTCTAAGGCTGTTTTTTTTTTTAAACATGCCAGATAAAAATCCCAAGCACTCCAAAGCAAATAATGCTGCTTGTTCAGACGCAAACACTGAGAAGAAGTTTTAACTGCTAATATTTCAAAGTTTTTCTTTGGAAAAATGAAAGATTTCTGATTTGTATAACACTTAAGTGCATTTTCTTCCCTTACAGGCAATTTATTCCACTTAACATGAGATAGCATATATTACCATAAATTAAGATGATTTTAAAAGATGGAAGTCTAGTTCAAAAATGGAATCTTTTAAAAGTTCATATGTAATTCTAGAGTACTTTGAGGGAGGACTTTAGAGATGTAAAACTAAGAAACTTTTTGTTGGTAGGCCCATTCCTAGGCAAATCAATTAAAATATATCTACCAAATACGATTCTAATAGCTATCACACCATGAGATTTGTTTTTTTTTTTAAAGAAGATCTTGTTTGTTGGTTAGTTAAGAATAGGCATTGAAATGCATGTATCTGCTAATTATACTAATTTTATTGAATTACTGAGTATGGGTGTGTGTGAGAAGACACAGTATTCAAATAGACAATAGATATTCCTAAAATATTAAATGCAAGTACCATATGATTCTGTAGTGCCATGGCTGGACATAAATCCAAATGAAATGAAACCAGTACACTCAAGGGGCATCTAGACATCTTTTTCTTTTGGAGCACTCTTCCCAATAGTTAGAAAATAGAAGAAATTTAAATATTCATAAATTGGTGAATGGATTAAGAAAATGTGCCCCATCTACACAATGGACTGATATTCATTTACACAGACCCTGTCATTTGTGAGAACAATAACAGAACCACATATCATTAGGCTAAGTGATATGATCATAATAGTGATAGGTGCAGAAAGATAGGTCCCGCATAACCCCATTGATATGTGAGGCCTAATAAAGCTGATCGCATAGATGTTAAGAACATTAAGGAGTTAAGAATGGTGGTTACCACAGTAGATACAGCAGAGGAAGGAAGGGATAGAGAAAGTTCATCAGTTGTCTCTAAGATTCAGTGAGACAGGCGTATGAGTTCAGGAGTGTTATTATATATTTGAGTGACTATATGTAATATTACATTGAACATTTCAGCAAGCTAGAAGAAATTATTTTGAAAATGAAGAAATGGTAAACATTTGAGGGAACAGATTGATTTAGCATGATTTAAGCCCTTGGTTGCCTCTCAAAAGGTTAAGGTCTATATATTTCCTATTGCTGAAGATACTGCACACATAGAATACAGTACTTGGATTATTCAAGCTAAATCTAACCTGAAAAACCCTCTTCCTGTGGTCTGGTTTCCATAGTTCCAGGATTTGCCAGCTACCAAGGAGGGGGTGCAATTACTCACCATACTAAGAGGCAACACCTATGAACTACAACATTGACCAGCTTGGAAAGATACCTGTAAAGGTACAGTAAGTGTCACATGTTGGTGGCAAACAACAGTTGTGTTAAGTCCACTCAAAAGGAGAGAAATCATGCCTGGCACAGGAAACCTAGCCAGTTTCCGAGGGTTAGTGAGGTCATGGACCTTCGAAAATAATCGACTACCGCCAATTTGATAGACCAGTGTAATTTCCATATCCTTATACTCACAGATAAGTGTAGTCACTACTTCTTCATCAAAGAAGCTTGTCTTTATAGAAAGAAGAAAACCCTCACAGAAAAAAATATAACTGGATGCAATGCAGAGATCACAGGATTGTGGGGAGTCCAGACCTAGTGGTGACACCTTCATCATAGCTCTTGCATCTATGGTCTAGAGAATATCATGGAAGAGGGAATGGAGAGTTTATAAGTTCTGGAATACCAGAATGTCTTCTGTAAAATTGTCTCTCCTAGAAATGCTGAATAAAGAAAAAACCTGAACAACCATAATATTAACAGACATGCTAACATGAAATGGAGTAAACTCAAATGAGATCCCACTGCTAGACACAGAACAATAGGCAAAATAAGGACTGCTGGGAGAGGCTAGTTTTAGCCTCTCCCAGGAATGAGCCCCTTATTGGTTATCCAATACAAAGTGGCCAGCCTTAAAGTTATATATACACATGAAACAACAGAAATGGACTCACCAGGTTATAGTTATACATTTACACACACACACACACACACACACACACACACACACACACACACACGTAACAACAATAACAATAATAATAATTAAGAGGCTAACAATTTGAGAGTAGGGGTAGCATGAGAGGGGCTGGAGGTAGGGTAGTTGGGAGGATTTGGAGGGAAGAAAGGGAAGAGGGAAAGTGATACAATTCTGTTTTACTTAAAAATTATATTTAAAAATAAAAACATAAAATGTACCTTTTAAAACAAAAGTCACACTGTATTTGTGCATAGTATGTGCAGTTTTTATGGTTTTCTGTGCCAAGTAAAAATAAACTTCACTATAAAAAGATGATACCTGAAGGGGTGTGTGGGCTGTCTTTCAATTAATAAGAAAATTATATTACTTCTTCGACCACATGTAACACAAGAATCTGGTAACAGAAATATGGAAAGACCATTATGTGTTGTTTAATTTGCTCATGACAGGAAATCTTCAAAAGAAGCGATAGAGATACATTAAGATGCCGGGGAAGACAGTGTGTTTTTAAAATGAGCCCTAACTCTGAGACTGGAGGTGTGAGTCTCAATGCCTAAGGCACTTCCCTGCTGAATGTCCACTTTACGAACTCGCTTTTCCCTTCTATGATTGCAGAGCAGTGTCCTTCCTATCTCTCTGTTTTAAGGTACAAAATAAGAAACACGGGCGAATGTTGAGAGGCACAAGAATTTCAAATAGGAAGCAGTCCTGTTTTCTGATCATGTGCAAGGATTAAGCGTGTTGATTGCTCAAGTGGGTCACTGGATGCTTTTCTCATTTAATTCTCATTGTTTTTCTTTTTCTATCATCAACGTGAATTTTATAGGTATCATGGGATTTGTTTCTCACATAAGACTAAGAACAAGTTTTTCTGTTGTTGATGTTGGTAAATAAGTTTGTCCAAACATCCAACTCTCCCGTATACTTTCCTTCTTCTTCTCCTTCTTCTTCTTCTCCTTCTTCTTCTTCTTCTTCTTCTTCTTCTTCTTCTTCTTCTTTCTTCTTCTTCTTCTTCTTCTTCTCTCCTCCTCTCCTCCTCCTCCTCCTCCTCCTCCTCCTCCTCCTCCTCCTCCTCCTCCTCCTCCTCCTCCTTTTTTGTTTTTGGTTTTTCGAGACAGGGTTTCTCTGTGTAGCTTTGCGCCTTTACTGGATCTCGCTTTGGAGACCAGGCTAGCCTCGAACTCACAGAGATTCACCTGCCTCTGCCTCCCGAGTGCTGGGATTAAAGGCGTGCACCACCACCGCCCGGCTCAGTATACTTTTCTTAGCATTTACTTCCACACAAATCCTGTATTCAATTGGTAGAAAATGAGTCCAACATGTGTGTATGGAGGGAATATTAATAATTTTGGTGGGGGACATAAAACTTGCTGATGCATATGGGGATGGGTTTTTACCTACTTAAGTCTGCTGGAAGCTAACAAAACACAGGGGATTTTGACTTGGGGACTCTATCCTCCACAGTTCGGAAGTAGTGTTGGAACTTGGCATGGATTATCTCAGTCACTTAGCTTCAGGGGGTGACAACAGCACAAAAGGGGGCTACATACATGTGTAGATGTTTTGCATTGTAGCTGAGGAACACTGAATTTAGGAGGCAAACCATTTGATACAATAAATAATAAGCAAACCCATTTCTTGTCTTGTTTCATCCTCCAAGATTACTTGCTAATAGTATAGCCTGAAGAAAGGAGCCAAGGTCATGGCATTTATAGCATGCCCAGAAAGATTTACCCAGAGTACAAAGTCGACAGAGGTATGTCTCCTAGCATTTAAAAAAGAAGCAAGTTACAGGATATGGGACTCATTAGTAATTCAGGTGATTCAGTTCCATTCCATCTCAGCCACAAAATCAACACTTTTATCCTTGATCATTTCTTATTGTCAACTAGCTATTTGAATCCTGATGCTGTTTTTCATGATGGGACATCACAATGCCAAAAATATGTAATCCCATGAGGCACTTGATGAAGTTTCTCTCTAGTCCATATTAAAATAACTCAGAAAGGTTTAATTACCTGTCCTTTGCATACTTTCTTAAAACTACACTTTCTGTTTTCACTGATCATGTAGCATAGCAAAACTACTTCTGGCAACCCTTTCTAGTATAAGATGTCAGAAATTCATTGTTAAGTGTGTTTTGGGGATTTTCCATGATTTAATAATATGGAAGAGTCACCATTAATTGCCATCCATGGTAGGTCCTGGTTATGTTGAAGGAAATACCATGGTAGGTAGACACTCCTGTGGTCCAGTAGAGATTGAAATGGACGTCGCTCATCAGAGTCTAGGCTCCTTCACTTGCTTCCCATTGCACCCTGGGAACAAGAAGACAGGACAGGCGGAGGAAGAGTACCCTTTCTCTCGGCTAATCATAAAGCCCTTATTCCTACACAGCAATAACAACAAAAGCTGCATTCCATGTTTCTACAATTTGACACACAATTCTTGGAAGTGTTTTTTTTCCATAAAAGGAGCCCTCCAGAGGAACCAGTTGATGACTAAGAAGAGTGTGTTTTCCCAGTTTGATACGGTTTCTTTCTTTTCAGTTGTTTGAGACCTTGGTGAGACCTTGAACCAGGAGAGGAGAGGAATCAGTGAGAGGAAGACAGAGAGAAATCTGCTCCTAAGTTTAAGTATGGAGTCCTACATAGGGAAATCTTCCTTCTGAGACAACATACCCTTCTGCAGAAGAAAAGCAAGTTTGCTTTGGCAGCGGAATGAGAAATTCTGCTTTGCAATTTAAATCTTCGCTAAAATTGCGTTTCTGAGGCAGGTGCCTGCCTTGCACAGGTGGCCAGTGCAGAAATCATCGTATCCACAGAGAAGTATTACGAGGAGGTATGAAGCCAGCAACCCTAATGAAGCAAATGCAAGGGAGACAAAAAGCAAAGCTCACCTCTTTCTTCTCTCCTTCCTTTGGGTATGCTTCCAAATAATTGTAATTTAACGTTCTATTCAGGAGAATATATTTATAACAGGGATGCTCCATATTAATCTTAAGGTCAGAAAAAAAAAAACCTGTCGTTTATTTAGCCCTATCTTGATAAGAGTTTAGATTTGCTACTGAAAGTCTGTTACACAATAGCTGGGACATTCTAAGGTCACCAAATGATGGCTGTCATTTCTGTATTCACTCCAATGATAAAAGAGCTTTTAAATGTTTGGACATTCAATCTATGTAGTGGCGCGACCTGGACATATCCTTTTTACTAAACACTGGCCCACTAAATCCTCCTAGAATGTTGTTTACCTCCAGATAAATCAAAGCTGACAACGTAGGTTAACTTCACTGATTCATTTTTCAGCCACAAATGATTAATAATTTTTCCGCCGAACGAAAGCTACAGACTCCTTATTATACAGTGGGACTGCGGGGACTGATAACTCTTGGATGTTCATGTGAAATGGGAAAGCATTTCTCTGGACCCGACGCTTCTAGTTCTCATTGAAGCTACCTCCCCCAACGGGAGGCTCAGCCAGCAAGGATGACCTTACCAGTGAGCTGGAAGTCAGCTTCTTTCCCTTGTGAATCTGAGCGAGCCATTTTCTGCAATCAGTTTCCGGTGGCCAAGAATACATCCTGAATTCCCCTTTCCACGCCTAAGCTGTCCATGCTATAGCTGTGAAAGACCGGCTGCTACCATAGTAAGGACAAAAGCTCTGCCCCAAGGCCCTCAGCTGGATGACCAGGGCTCCATGTAATGGAGACAGGCCACGTAGAAAGCAAAAGAAAAGAGAAAGGAGAAATCGTCCCTCTTGCTTGGATGCAAAGTGCTTTGGCCTGAAAAGATGAGGAGGCACATTTTCTCCATCATTTATTTCACTTCTGTTCATTTTGGACACCCTGTCCCACAGCGTTCCCTTCCTATACAAAAAGCTTTGTGGGGGCATGGTTTCCCTAAAAACAGATAGCTAAAGCCAGCACACAGTTCTGTTACAGACATCTTGCAGTTACCTGCTTGGCACACGAAGCTTCCATAATCCCTTGTGATTTCTTGTCTGGGTGTTCTACCAATGCTTTGTAGTAGTATTTCCCATGATGCCATGTTTCCAGGAGTGCTGAGCTGGTGAATAGCTTTATTTCTGTGATTCTCTATTTTGCCATTCTTTAGAGCAAAATACTGTGATAACAGCGTGCACACTTAGAACTGCTTTCTGTAACTCGGAAGGCAGAGATGCTTCTGGGGACATAGCACATATAAACTTCTCTTGACACCAAGGGCACAGAAAGAGTTGATAAAATAGATGATAGATTCCTAACGCCGAGCTCAGCACCGAGGTTTTCCATTACGTTTGGTAACTTTCATTAGCTCCACACCTGGAAAGTTAAGGCATTTGTCCTCAATATCTTTTATCTGCTGGCACGGACATGGATATTCTGGCCTTGGCACTTGCAGTTGGAAAGAATAAAGGAACAAAGTAAAGAAAAATTTATTCTTTACAGTATTGTTTTATTAAAATAATAATAAATGACTCACCTGGAGTTGTTCCCTGTCCAAGCTTAAGCCTGAAATGAGTTTCTAGTGTTATCCTCTGTTTCTTTGGATCATGTATGTTCTAGTGCCCGTATAAAAACCAGCATTTCATTCTATCATGAACAACATGATGCTCGTGTGGATAATGGTGAGAGCTCATCCTTTCCCGAGCATGCAGATGAAGCAAGCATTGTGCAGGAGCGTGGACTGGCTCCTCTTCAGCTGTTCATTTCTACTGTGTAATTACATAATTAGATAGAGACTATCGGTAATACAATTCTTTTTGTAATTCCATGGGAAAAGCTACCAAGTCTGGACAACAGGCTTCTTGAAACTCAGTATCACAGATGTTTTACATTCTTTGGCCTAAATCCCCTAAGTGGCCAGGCTATGTTATAGGACGCTTCCATGCAAAATTTTCATTTGAAAAATTGAAACTACTTTGGTATTATCCAAGAAGAAGAAAGAGAGAACATTAAAGTAATGTTCGATGCTGACCTGATATCCATAACATCTATCCACGTTGTTTTTCAGCAAACACTTTTATTTCATTGAAAGATATCTCAATTTATAATTCTCTTTGTATCTTTTCCATCTTTTTCTCTTTGTTCTTTGTGTTTTCCCATTTAACTCTCCTTCCCACTGCTCAATTCAGTACCCACTCTATTATTGTCTAACCCATATGCAAATGACATTTTTAAAAATAGGCTTTTAGATTCCCTATGCAGGATCCCACCCAAGTCATCCTAATACACCTGCTACCCTATCTTACATCACTTCTCCTCTTCCTAGTAGAGCAGAAATATGGGTTTGTTTTTGTTGTGAGTATTTTCTGGGCAACACATCTTGTTGCGAATCATAGGATAATGGGTATAGTGGATAAATTGAACAGGAGGCATTTGAAATGACTCTTAAGCTGGGGGTATATAGCTCAGCTGTAGAATATATGCTTAGCCTATGGGACATCTGGGTTCCACCCTGGGCACCAATAAAAACAAGCAAATGAAATAAAATAAAGTAGTGAATATAAGGCTCAATAGCTATGGATTCAAATACAAAGAAAGAGGAACTGAGTTGAAGACGTGGAGGAAATTGGAGCAGAACAGATAGAGGAGAGTTCAGAGAAAACTTCGAGAATATTTGGAGGGATGGAGAGATGTAGCAGAGGAAAGAGGTTAGAAGGGTGATGTATAGTTTATGTTCTCACTTATGGAAGCACTCTTTCTAGGCCAAGTCTTTTGTGTTCCTTTTTTAACTTTTATAATCCTTACTCCTCTTTTCAAATTTTAGAAATTCTGAGTCTCTATTGAACATGTTTATAAAGTCTGTGATGATGGTACCTGGAATACTTTTCATAGTAGACTCTGTTCCCTATCTTTTTGCTTGCTCCTGGTCACAGCGATGTGTTTATGTGCTTTCAGGTTTCTCATTATAAGCTCATTCTCTTTGGATCTATAACTATGGGTATCCTTAAGGCTTGCAACTGAGGGAGCTTCTTTGACTTGCTTCTACTCATGAAGTTATCTCTTGTAGCAACATTAACTTATCAGCAGTACAATGCATTTGGAATTTACATCCAGGATACTCAGAGAAGAACCCTTATCCCTGTGCTTCTCAAATCCCATGTGATCTTCTCCATCCACGTCAAAGTCAGTGTATTATAGACAAGATTCTTCTCTTTCTCTTTGTGTGTGAGAGTTTGTTCCTTGTTAACTTTAAATGTGCACTCTTATGAAATTCTCCATGTGGGAACTCCCTTTCACTTCTGGGTGAGCGTTGTGTTGTCTATCTATGCTTCTCACTTTAGTATGGACTACTAAAAAGGAGCATAACATCATCGGGTCAGGAGAGGTCAAGAGAGTGCTCTGGGAATGCAATGGTTACTCTCTACCCACCATGACTCTCTTCTCTCTCTCTCTCTCTCTCCTCTCTCTCATCTCTCTCTCTCTCTCTCTCTCTCTCACTTGCTCGCTTGTGTGTGCACTTCTGTTTTGGTTCTGATACAGCTTTTATGATAGCCCAGCAATTGTCTTCAAAACATTACTTTTATGCTTTAGTAAGCAAATAGGCTGTATTTTGCCTAGGAAGCTCATTCAGAGTATTTAGTCTTTATGCTGCCAGAAAATTAAAGCAATAAAGATTAGTCAATATTAGGACTTATTTCTTTGTCTAAAAGTTTAGATACTTCTCTGTACATGTATGCCTGATGTGTGTGTGTGTGTGTGGTGTGTGTGTGTGTGTGTGTGTGTGTTTCTAATTTTTTGAGACAGAACTCATGTATCCCAGGCTGGCCTGAAGTTATGTTCAGTCTAGGCTAGGGATGACCCTGGACCCTTTATACTCTGTTACCTCTGCTGTTTCCAAGTGACTGGGCTTAGAGGTGAACTGTCACCTCACATGGTTTTAAAATAGCATTTTAATAGTTATTTCAAAATCCAACCGACATTTTATTTTTTTCAAGGAAGGAGGTGAAATGTTCAGAAGCTGTTATTTAAAAGGTGAATCAGACAGGGGAATATCAGAGGTTGAGACGAGTTCATTAGATGGTTATCATGGAGTAGGTGGGGAATGAGAAGCCTGACTCGGGAAGGATGCAGAGGAATGGATGGAAGAGAGGCTTGGATTATAATGAATATGGATGAGAAAATGACAACTGTCTTTCATTGGCAAAATCAGCCTATTGGAATACAGAACTAAAAAGATGTTAACTACAGAGGGACTAGGATGCTGTATCTGTAAGTCAACTGAAATATTAATGAAGCGCAGTACAGAAGCTTCCCTTTCTCAATTGTCCTTAGTCTGAGCTTATTTGGACTGGAGAGTATTAACCTTCTACAGAATATAAAATAATTCCCAGGAAACACCATTTCTTTTTGTAACTCAGGGAAACCACTAACTTCTGTAGTAGATTCCAGAGGGGATTAAATAATTATCCCTAATAGCTGAAAAATAGATTGCAAATTCAAATTTAATCTAGTCTCCAAATTATAATCTTTTTGAATTACAGCAATCTGAAATGAACTTTTTTTTTTCCTGAGCAACAGTACGCTGAAGAATATAAGGCCACAAAGATAACAAAGATGAATGAAATATGCTAAATATGCTATATATTATCAGTGTATTTAAATCATTTATAGAGGTATGAGGTTTATAATGCTGCCTTTATATTTGCTGAAGACATGCCATTCACTTGTCAGCTTTAGATTTCAAGTTATTTCTCTGGGACATTCACTATTAACTTCTATGCATCTGAAGCAATGGGTTGAAGATTAAAACCAGACTTGAGAGGGATTTTACCATTGAGAGGTATGGACGTAAGCGGGGCGGTGGCACAAATCGAGAGTCAGAAGTGAGACTTATCTTTTATTTCTGTCCCTGCCTTTTTTTTTTTCACTGAAGCATGTAATATTGGGGAAATGGCTTTTCTCTATCAACCTGAGCTCATTTGTGAAAATGGGAATAACAGCAACTGATTCCACAGAACTGTGGCGAGGCTTAAGAGGTAGGTATTTGTGTCGATGGATATCACAGTAGCTGGTACATTATAGGTGCTGAACCAGCAATAATTACTATTACTGCTTTGCCCATGTAGCTGCTCTCTGCATATTTTTCATGGTATAGAAGCTACATTAAATATAACACTAAATTTTGTTGTTCATTTTCAAGTAAAAGTTCAATTTTTTGAGAGTTTCAATCTTTGGTCCTGTTCTGCACTTGGTAAGGACACATGCATTTGTTCTTCTGGAGGGCAGACCTTCAACTAGTTGATGGTGGTTGTCACATCTCTATCTAGTTTTCCCTAGTTATCCTAAATGGATGGTCTACTTGGGTTGAGTTTGGAGGATGAATTTCTTATTTAGGAAGGTCAGAATAAGCATTCTGTGGTATGGAAGTACCAAGTTATGATGTTTCTCCACGGGCAGTGTCTGCTTCTTGCCTCTGAATCAGGTTACCATTTCTAATGTACATTTATGATTCTTTTGTGTCGATGTAAGTTTTGTTATTTAATTATAATTTTCTTTCTTTATAATTACTCATTTTTATTTTAACATCCCAGTTTAATCAGCAGGGACCCTTAAGTATTGTTAGAGCTAAAAGGTACTAGATATTTTATTTTATATATTTGAGTTTATTCAGTGATCCATGGGGGAATTTATACAACTTAGTCTGAAGGAAATTTACCTGAGGTTTGAACTGAGTTCATTTTCTTGAGAATCTTATATCTGACATACATGTAGTTATTCATAGAACAGATGTTTAGTGAGTACCCTTTATTTGTTCAGGGTGAGGGCTGAGGGTCTGTTGTGATTTGCATGGTGAAGGATTTTATTGTCCAGTCCAGCCCAAATGGCTGACAAGTTGAATGAATGATCACAGGGGAGCACCACACACTGGAAGGAGTATCAGTTCAGGTTCTGGGTTACATGAAGGACTGGAGAATAAATAATTCCTACTGAAGCAGGGAGAATGAGTGAGAGATGTCAGGTAAAGAAAAAACTGAAGGATCTGCCAGAAAGGTGGAAAGTGGTGCCAAGGAAAGAGAGCAAATGTGGCACTTTTGAGGAGGTGTTTGACAGAGTTCAGTGTGACTGAAACAGCATAGAACTAAGGGCACGGAGGCAGCAGGAGAGGACCCTGAAGGAACATGTAACATACGTTCAGGGGACTGAACATCCCCTAAGAGCAGTGAGGGCCCTTTGCAAGGTTTTTAGTAAAGGGATGGTGTACTTTTCAATATAGAAACCCACTGTATTTGAAATTCAATAATAGGTAAGCTTAATGCTGTAAATCAAATGAATAGATGACTGTGATTATTTTTTCTGTTTGTTTCATAAACTGAATATAGAAAGACTGAGGAGATGAGTGGGGAAAGGAATGGTGAATCTAGTTTGAAGCACAATGAGTTTAAAATGTCTTTGGTACTTCGCATTGAACATGCTTAGTAAGTTAAATACACAGGTCTGGAATTCAAGAGGGAACATGGACTGCAGAGTTGTCATTCAGCAGGTGAGAAGGTATTAAAGCCATAAGAATAGACACCGTTTCACAGAGACTACAACACAAGAAAAATATACTCTGTTAAGTAGTATGCCTCCTGTCCCAAATTCATGTTTTACTTGCATCTCAGAAAAATGATATTTTTTTGAAATAAGATCTTTGAAAATTTAATTGCAATGTTAAGTTGATAATGAAGTGGGCCAAAACTCCATGGTTGACATTCTTATGAGATGGGAAAGACACAAAGAGGTAGTCACAGCAGGGGAATACCCAATGATGATGACAGAGCAGAGGTAAAGAATTCTTCAACTAGAATTGTTTGTCAACCATCACCACCAACTGCCAGGCTGAGATTGGAGTAAAGGAGTCAGTTCTCAGAGCCATCTGGGTCATGGTGTCTTGTCATGACAGCCCCAGGAAAGCAACGTCAGAGAGTGCAAAGGCGACTGTGAAGAACTGGTCAGAATGGCAGAAGCAAACTGAAGAGTCAATGTCACAAAAGTTAGTGATTCCATTGAGGACAAACATACTCCCCAGAGTCATAGGCAGAAGGTCAAATCAGATGTGGATTAAAATGTCCAGCCAATTAATTGGAAGTTAGTCAGGTAGTCACACACACAGGGAGCTTGGAAAGCTCCAAAAGCATAGCCTGGTTAGGGATAAATGTACATAGGAAGTGGAAATGGTACAGTAATAACTATTCTGGGAAAGATAATTGTGAATAGCCACAGGGAACATGTGAGACTGGAATAGTGACTTTTCAGGTTAGAAATGCTTTTTCAGAACGATGACAGGAAGAAGCCCAGAGAGATGGAGAGGGTGACTTTAGCTGTGATGGAGGATCATGAATTGAACTCTATCTCCGAAAGGACTGAAAAGGAATGTACTAGAAGAAAAAAAAATGGAGGGGTGCAGACACATTTGTAGGCTCACTGAAAATGTGGCGACTTCTCTCTCTGTCTCTCTGTCTCTGTCTCTCTCTCTCTCTCTCTCTCTCTCTCTCTCTCTCTCTCTCTCTCTCTCTCTCACTCACTCACTCACTCTTGGTTAGGGAATGTTCCTGGCTGAGTGATGGGCTCCATGGTCCTATTATAGGGTGGGAAAGTTTTATACTAATTTCTGTACAGAATGGAAAGGACAATTGACACAGGATTGTTGGGTAGCATTGAGGGTCCAGCTGAGATAAAGACCCATTGTAAACAGGGTAATTTTGTGTAGCTGTGTTTAATAATCTCGAGAGAGGCCAGAGTTGGTGATCTTTGAGTTGCTTCCAGTCTCCAAATTCTAGGTAAGGCAGAAAGTATCTTTGGTGTGATAGGGTATCTGAGGGAAATGGTAAGAAGTGATCATGGTGTTAGCATTGAGCTCTAGTTCAAAAGGAATACAACGGAAGGAAGAGGTTCCTAAGAGCTTAAGGAGGGAAGAGAGGACACAGGCTCTTGGCATCCATTGGAGGAAAAGAAGATGTACCTTTGCTAACCTTATTCTGTTTCAGCTCTGTGCTTGACTGGAGGATAGTGAGAAAATAAGCAGGCTTGGAACAAAGTCAGCTATCGAGTGAACGTAAGTGGATTATGATGGATGTCCACAGTGTCAGCCTCTTCAACACTTCTGTAGAACTAAGGGACCAGAGCTTGATGAAGAGCTTCCTTGACCCATGCTTCCTCTTCTGTGTCCTCAAAATGGCTCCATTGATGAGTGGACTTTTTTCCTATTAGCCAAGCTGACTTCAGTGAGTAAGATTTCCTTATTTTATGCTTGTCCATACCTTCCTTCTAAAATTACCTCCACATTAGCGTTCCTGTAGGCACCCATCAACTCTGTGTGGGAGTGGTGGTAGCTTCATAGTGCATCCAACTTTGCATCACGTAAACCAAAACACACATGTTGTCTGAGCTTACACACAGGGCTTTGTGGTTGGTGGTGAGTCTCAGAGGTTTGTTTCTCAGGGGTAATTGCAGCACTAGCAGATGATGCCTCAAATTGAAGTTTGTTATATATAATTTTGCAAAAAAGTTATGTTCTTTCATTTTAGAAATAATGTGTGCCAAAGTTATTATTAGCTGCATTTCAAATCATTTAAAATCCAGAGGATTTAAAAGGACTGGAACCTCACTTATCAATAGTTTTCTTCTCTGTTTTTACTAGGGTATCAGAAAAGATGAAATAGTTTTTGAGAATAGTTACTTCATGTATAGAGTAGTGTAGTGTTTTAGGGACAGAAACCAGTGTATTTTCCTCTGAACTGGCTCATCAGTGAGAATTAGGAAGTCATAAAACAGACCTGGTCTGTGAAGTACCCATTGTCTGCTGTGCTAAAATGGTTTTCCTGGAGTGATGACTTTTTGATTGAGTTAAAGAACATGCCATTTTGTAAAGAAGCAATTTTTGAATAATTATTCAATAATTTTGAATGAATTAATTCATTTAAAACAACAGTAAACAAATTAGAACTGAATGCTACCTTTGTGCCAGGTGGATTTCTTCAGAGGCTTTGCTCTGTGGCCGGCAATGACAGTCTCCTCATCCCTGTATATGGTCTCCCTATGGGTGTGTCTAGATTTCCTCATGGAGCAGCACAGGTCACAAATGGATTAAGAATCACTCTCATTACTTCATCTTACTTTGCAAAAAAGCTTCATATCCGAGCAGAGTTGCATTCTGAGGCACAAGGAGTTAGGACTTGAGCACGCAAGTTACAGATGAGCATGCTTATGTTATGGAGAACCAATTCATGTCACAATATTGAGCCAAGCATATAAAAAGCCTCCCTCTCAGAATCCACACTCCACTCCCCTCAAAAGGCCAACACACACAGTTCCTGAAAGGATCAGACAGTGAATATATTTGGCTTTGAAAGTAGCACAGAATCTTTCATTGCATGTTACTGATTTGTCTCATGGGCCTGTTCTAGAGTAACACCTGGATGTGTGATGGGATGTCAGGGGCTTAACAAGGGCAGTGGACATGCACGGGTCCCGGTCAGTAAGTAGTGTGCTGTGGGGGATTCAATAGTGGATAAGAAACATAACATTCGAAATGTCTCCTCTTGAAATGAAGAATGAAGTGAGAGTCTTCTTGCCTGAATGAAGTAATGGAACAAATAACCCAGGAAGAAATGATGGTCCATGTAAGGTGCTGAGGTGGGGATTTGCAAGAGATGCTGGAAGACTGTGAGGAGGCCATTCAGACTGGAAGGCAACCAAATTGTGTTTTGCTGGCTAGTTTAGATTCTGTAAGTAGTATTTAGGTATATTTCCCGCAAGATAACCTATATGGTACTCTTTCAATGTTGTTTTATTTCTTTATGATTTATTTTGGTTTTATTATTGTAGTTTTTTTTCATGTTTGTATAACAGTGTAGCCCAGGCTGGCCTTGAAACTTTTTGCAGTCTTTCCTGCCTCAGCTTCCTATATGCTAGAATTACAAACATGAGCTTTCCATTTGTTATGAAACTGCCCGAGAAATGGAGAAAGAAGGAAGATAATGAATATACTTGGCAATCAAGGACAACAAAAGTTAGCAAAAGAAGAACTCAGCCAAAATACCTTAAATTTGTACTATAAGCAATTTTAGAAAAATATTATTCCCAGATACAAATTAATTCTGAGCATGGCATGGAACTTCAAACATCACTTGTGAATAAATGCTTAAAATCTCCAAAAAAGAAAGAGAATAATAAAAAAATCAGATTTGAAAACAAACAAACAAACATGGGCTTTCATCACCTGTTGAGACTAGTCTTGATCTTCTAAAATCCATAGGAATGTTTACTTCTGGATTATAATTCTGATAATTTTACTAATTTGTATCTAATGGAACAACATTTCTAAGGCATTTAGTATGATGGTATATGGCCACAGTTACACAGGAAAATTTTTAAAAAGGAAACAATAAAATCTTCCTAAATGTTTGTTGAAACTTGAGCTAATTCAAAATTTCTGTAGAAAATGCAGGAGAATCTTTTGGACCATAGTGTATTTCCTCAACTCACCTCTCCAAGGATGCTGGTGTTGCGTTGGAAGCATCCAGCAGGAAGCTGAGTGAGTCTTGCTGTCTGAGTGCCCGCTCATTCCAGGACTTGTCACACAGTCCTTGATCTTGGAAAGTTTAGCTTGCCACCACCCTCTCCTCTGTGCCTTTTCCCTCAAGCCTTAGTATTTATATGCCTTATGGTGTAATTGGTTACTAACTTAAATGATGAAAATCTTAAACCAGATAGAAAACCCATTTTGACATTATTTCTTGATTCTTTACTACTATTGATTCTTCCAGTGATTTTTGTAAGATTTATTTTTATTAGTTTTAATTTTAGAATCTCTCTCTCTCTCTCTCTCTCTCTCTCTCTCTCTCTCTCTCTGTGTGTGTGTGTGGTGTGTGTGTGTGAGTGTTGTGTGTGTGTGTGTGTGTGTGTGTGTGTGTGTGTGCCATGCAGTGCCCACAGAAGCCAAAGGAGGGTAGAGTTACAGGTGGTTGTGACTGGCTAACAGGTAGTGAGTGCACGCTCTGAGCTGTTGAGACGTCCCTAGGCCATCCTTTAGGAATTCTAGCCCCACATTTATGAAGATGCTTAAAGGTGTACCATAACTCTCTTAGATTTCTCTTTCTACTCTTCTCTAGGCTTCATTTTATATTGATGTATTTTAAAGCTCATTATATTTTTATTATTTTGTTATATATAATCCATGACATTCCACTAATTGCAAATTTTAAAACATAGAGATTGTTATTTTTCCCTCTGAAGTTTGATTCTGGTGTCCTTTAGAGCATCTTTTTAAAAAAGTTCACACCTATTCTCTGTGTTGTTAATATAGTTGTTATATAACTATATATGAATATAGTTATATAAATGAATTTAATGTCCATGTCTCATGGCTTTGACACCTGTTCCAGCTCTGGGTTGGTTTTGATTAGTTGATTTCAGCTTATTTTTCTTGTTTCTTTGATGCCTTTTCAACTTTGATTAAATGCCAGACATCAAGAATTTTACATTGTAGGGAGCAGGATATCCTTGCATTCTTATCAGGAATCACATGCTTTGCCATGGGATGCAGTGAAATTACTTAAAAAACAGACACTTTTTTTCATGTCTTGTTTTTATACTTTGCAAGGCCTAACCTGGGAATTATTTCATCACAGGGTAGTTTTGTCTGACTCCTGAGCCTGTGTGTTTCTGGAGACTCTTTTGGGTACCTTGTGGTTTACCAGGCTTTTGCTGTCCTCCTTGTGGGGAAGTCAACAATCCCATGCCTGTGTCAGGCCCTTGAGATTGCTGTGTCTTTCCTGTCTGGGCAAACATTTCCCTATCGTGCGCTCGAGGTCACTGATCAGAAAAGCTGAGTGAGACTTTCTGCAGGTTTAAGGTTCTTTCTGTACAACTCCTGTAGTTTGGATACTGCACGTGAGCAGTTTCCCTATGCTGGACTCTCCATACCCAGACTTGCCTCCCCAATTCATCAAGATAGGCCGGCTTTGTGCAGTTCTGATTTACTGTCTACAGCAGTAGGCAGAAGTTTCCTCTAAGTGCCTTGCTAGGGACATTTTAATACTCACTTATTTGCTCTTTCATCCTGTGTTTCCTAATATCTGATTTTTCATACTTGTAAAAGTTTATATTATTATTTCAGGTATGTGGGAAAACATAGTCCCTATCATTCCATAATCACATTTTGTTTTGGGTTTCAAGTTTCCTTGTCTTGTTACAGCAACTATCATGATAGGTCACTGGACATCTATGAGAACACCTGCAGGGAGAAAATTTTAACTCCAAGAGATTAAGGATTGAGAGCGGAGGCTGTACAGGACGGGGTCACAGCTGACCTTTTGTTCTTATGGTGTTTTCAGAGGTAAGAATGAATGGAAGAGGAAAAACAAGGAACGTGGCTCCTGGCTTCTGTCTTAAGAACTCAAGAGAACACATTTATCATGCTGCTGCTTATAGACCATGATAATCTCTGGTCAGATTAAGTGGCCCCTGATTTTCAAAAGGATAATTTCTTCACACACCACACACACACACACACACACACACACACACACGGAGGGAAAGAGGGACAGAGAGGCACACACCACATAAGTACCCACATAGAATAAGCCTGGGGAAGTTGCTCAGTGGTAGAGTGCTTCTCCAGCATGTACAAACCTTGGGTTGATCCTAGGAGCACAAGACTAAAGGAAAATAGTACAAGAAAAATGATTTCTATAAATTCTTGCAAAATAACCTGAGTAGCTAGAGGCTACAAAGAGGTGAGAGAAGCTGTCAGGATGATGCTCCAGTCTTCAGCAAAATGACACATTTCTATATGGCATACATTTTAGGAATTGTTCACAAATAACTTAAGCCTTGAATGCTAAGTATACAAATGTCATATTTCTCCACTACTTTGTGTGTTTGTCTTTCTTTTGTTTCTTTGTATATCTTGAGACAAAGAGGTTTGGAACGGGAATAAAAAGAGAGAAGCAAAAAAAAAAAGGCACAAAAAGTTCTAGAACCAGTTATTTGAGTTTACACATGACTAAGCTAGGATTACCCTGAAAAGCTGAATCCGTAGCTGGAATGTGATGATGACACCAAAGTGCTTGTAGCCATGAAAGGCTTGGCAGTGTCTGCCATCAAGGGCTTTACTGCGTACCTGACAGTGAGCCAGCCCATAGTCTCTTTCTATCGTCTTTAATTCTTAGGTCATAAGTTTACTAGACCTGGACAAAAGGCCCCATAAATCACCTTTAGCGCTGGGCCACCTTGTTCATTGGCATAAGCTTCTTAGAGATGGCCTTTAATACAGCTCTCCATTCAGGTCGAGTAAAAGGCTTTCTGCTTCGTATCTGGAATGTTGTTCAGCCCACATGAATTGACGTGAGAGTGAGAAGCGAGACAGCAGTTGGCAAGAAATCCATTTATACTTCATGCAGGAGAAAGTGATGAAATAGAATTTAGATTTGTACCGCATGATTTCTGGATATTAGATTCCTATTTTCCATGAAATTGGGACCATTTAGCCCTCACTTGAAAGATGAGCTTATCTCACTGCCCAGGACCAATGTTGATAGAGTAAGATTTTCAACTATCAAGCCCCCCATCCACCCCATTCCCACACAACCACATGCAATTTAGGTCATTCCCAGAACTGTTTATGCTATATCACAAAAACCTGGCGTTGGTGACTTTTAGATTTTCAGAGTTTTGACTCTGAAATTTCCTTCATGTTAGATTATTCAGGATTAGACTGCAATTGGAAACTCTGTGAAGAAACAAGTAGCTGCACTAATTATTTTTATTAATAAGCTACTTTTATTGATATACATGTTCTAGGAAGTTTCTTTCTGAGCTAACTTTTTTGAGCTTTAGTTAAAATTGAAGAGTTCCTTTCCCTTTTGGCATAGGACTGAATCTAGGCACGTGAGATTCAGTTTAGAGCAACTGTGCTTAATGAGGATACTAAATGCTGGGAAGCAGGATGCCAGGTGAAGACATAAACCCAAAGCAAAGTAAGCACATGAACAAGTTCAATGACAACTTAAAGTCACTGGTCCTGCAACGATCAGGCGGCAGGCATTTCAGACAAAGAAGTAGGAGAGGATTTAGGAGGGGGACACCCCTTTCATCAGAAATTTGAGGAAAGTAGGATTTTCAAAGTACAGTCATAGAATGAGGAGAAAGGGGGCTGGATATAGTTCACCTGCTATATAGTGAAGTCAAGAGATGAGATATATAGCAAGTATGGCATTTATTTTGTACAGTTTTACCATAGTTTAGCTATATGCATATTCATTGTTCTAAGACCTTGCAAAAGACATTATTCATCCTGTATTCCAGAAACAGACTCAAATCAGTGCAGTAGCTTGCCACAAGCTCATCACAGAATAAAGATATTAGCACTTCACAGGACACCAGTGAGCATCTTGCTTGTTAAACAAAGCCCGGGTACTGGCATCTTCCTTGAAATGTTGGGTAGAGTGGGGAACATTGGGACAAAATGCTCATTCTGCTTCTGACCTGGTTTGGTTTTGTCCTAAACATCTTTTTCCTGGGGTCCTAAAGAGAGAATGTTTTATTGCCTCATGCTTAACTATATGCTGGGATGCTGACTACTGACCATCATAAACCCACATCAAAGCACTATGCCAGGGACTGTGTTAACACCTCATTTACACTCCACACGTGAGAATCTACGGCATTGAAAGTATTGTGTTATGCACTGTTCTTACACTTAAGCATCACCTATACCTCGCCCTGAGTTAAATGAGTCTTTGTTTCCTTTAGAATTTCATGTTTGGGAAAGAGAGAAAAGGAAGAGGCAGCATAAAAAGAAGAGTCAAAGGATAATCCAATTTGTGTTTTACTTAATTATTCTACATCATCTACATTGGAAACATTGTTTTTGAATGTGCAGTACTGGGTTCTGTTACACATCTTAGGAAGGAAACAAAGGATTAAATATCTAGTACATTGGTGGCTGAATTTAAAAAATCTACAGACATAAGAGAAATCGCTTTTAAGAAATTACCAATTATTTCCCCCTTTCCTCTCCTTAGAATTCTGCTTTAGTCATAATGGATAAATAGTGATTATGGATGGAGATTTGCATAACAGATGCCTGGGTTTATAACCTCCTGCACCTCAGCCTATTCTGCTGACCTTTTAGGAAAACTGTATAAAACTATGCATTGGCATCTACAGCACCCAAGTAGCTTCCTCCATATCACAAGTATTAAAACACAAATGAAAGTGAAAGTTTAGAACTGATGTAGTGAGCAAGTCTAATAAAACTTGAAATTGGCTGGGAAACTCAGTCATGCTTCCACCACATGTTAATTTTTTTCTAGTTTGTATTCAACAAAAATTCGTTCACTCTATGACAATGGATCTCAATGGGATGGGACAAGGGAGGAGTGAGTTATTGACCTTTACAGATG
Organism: Peromyscus leucopus; assembly: GCF_004664715.2. Taxonomy (NCBI): domain Eukaryota; kingdom Metazoa; phylum Chordata; class Mammalia; order Rodentia; family Cricetidae; genus Peromyscus; species Peromyscus leucopus. The sequence continues at coordinate 6,670 of NW_023505240.1, read as the reverse complement.
AGATGTTTTTTTCAGAGTCATGTCCACCAAGATATCTATGAAAATGCAAAACTGTAAAATGAGATTTTTTTCCTCCTTATTGATTGGTCAGCTGGTAAAAGGGGGACAATAAAAGGAACATACAACCCCCTACATTCTGGTCTCTGAGGCTGTGATAGAGGGGTTATCTATTTCATTTGAACTGACAGGAATCTGAAATGTTATAAATAGGTTTTCCCGAGCCCAGCCATTATTTACTGTTTGACTGTAATGTTGGTGTCTTTCTCCTTCTTCAATATTGTTTGCACTTTACTTTCGTGAAAAGGACTTGATTGAGTCATACAAGGGTGATATTTCTATCTCTCTGTGGGATCAATGAAGATGTGTTCACAGGTCCCCAGCACAGTGTACACACAACAATAATGGATCTTAGTCAGTGTTGATAGAAAGCTCTTTTTCTTTGTTCCTTGTCAATCTTGTATCTATTACTTGATTGCATCATAAAAGGCTATTTGGCCAAGCACTGAAACAACAACTCTATCAGTCAAGCTGAAGTGGTTACCTGAACTAAATCTATTCAGCCCTTACCAAACAAGCCACATTCAACGGGAAAGCAGGCTTCATTTGCCTCTCCATTCAGGGCCCATCTCATAGTTGCACTTGCTTACATTTTGAAGTACTTTCTTTTCTCCCACAGTTGTTGAAATTAATTTGTAGTTGTGAAGGAATAGCGTAGCGATCTCAGTTTAAGTAGAGAATTGTGCGCACAATTATCTAATGGAAGGGAGACCGAAGTTCCTAGGAAGAAGGAAAAATTCTAGACACACACACACACATCAAGGTCTCTTTTTCCAGTTAATAAAATTGATTTCAAAGCTGGATAAAAAAAGAGAGAGAGACAAGCCTATCAACTATTCCCACTCCACATTTACAAGGGACAACTTAGCAAATCACTCTGTGAGCCTGGAGATGAGAATTCCCCCCTTCTGGTCATTTCACTGACAGCTCATTACACTAAATTGGATATTCGTCCCTTAATCATTTGACCTCTAGAGCAGTTAAAGGTTGACTCTCACTCCCAGCCATCTTGGGGATGGCTGAGGATATCTGGATCAGTACTGATTCCATGCCCCTGGGCTCAAATTATAATTATTTTTAGACTAAAACAAGAGTTAAATTGGCACATATGATGGAGATGATCAGATATGGGAACACTTTCTCAGAGAAAGTATTTATCACTGTCACAGTTTTCCCCCCAAATTCACCTGGCATCACTTATCGGGCAAACCATGACCATGAAGCTTAATAGAAATTCTTTGGGAAGTAGATACATCATCCCTAACCCTACTGCACAGTTCCTGAGTATGAGGTAGTGGGGATACGCTTTGCCACTGTACACCTCTCATTACTGTAACACCTTGGAAAATACATGTGCAAAATAAATTTTAGAGAGCAGAACTAGGTTTTGAGATATAGGAAACTCAGCATTAAGGAAAATGTGTACTAAGTACAATTTTAATATTAAGAGGCTTTTTGAAAATGCACAACCATCCATTAGATAATTTTTGTTATTTTAAAAAATATTTTTTGTTTTTATTTTATGTGTATGAAAGTTCTGCCTGCATGCATGTGCATGTACTATGTGCCCTTAGAGGCTGGGAGAAGTTGCCAGATCTCCTGGAATTGGAGTTAAGGACAACTGTAAGCTGCCATGTGGGTGCTGGGATCCAAACCTAGGTCCTTCTGCAAAATCAGCAAGTGCTTTTAAAGACAGAGCCACCTCTCCAGCTTTCAGCTGATTTTTATTTTATGGCTATGTTTCTGTATAGCAGAGACAACTGATTGATTATATCAATACTCTCTTGAAAAATCTATGCCAATATTTACACTGCAGAATTTTTTCTTCTTTGAGAATTTCTTACAATGTATTTTGGTAATATTTCCCCATCTCCCACTCCGCCCAGGTCCACCCTCCTTTCCTATCCACTCAACTTTGTGTCTTTTTTTGTTATTGTTGTTGTTTTGTTTTAACTCATCAAGTATAGTTATTGCTACCAATATACTCTTGGATTTGTGACCTTTCATGGGGGCATGACCAGCTCATCACAATGAAGAATTTTTTTTTTTCGAGACAGGGTTTCTCTGTGTAGTTTTGGTGCCTGTCCTGGATCTCACTCTGTAGACCAGGCTGGCCTTAAACTCACAAAGATCTGCCTGGCTCGTCTCCCATGTGCTGGGATTAAAGGCATGTGCCACCACTGCCCGGCGCAATGAAGAATTTTTTAGTGGGATTGAACCCTTATCTTCCTGACAAAGAAACTGAGACCTGGAAATATTAGGTGATACACCAAAGTTCCTATCATTAACAGCTGGTAAACAGGCTTTTGGACTGGTGCCTCTTAATGTCTTGTCTGGTCTTCATTCGTGTTCATTCATGGGATTCTCCTAATCAAAGATTAGAACAATAATCAAAGATCATCTGTAAAATCCACATTGTAGTGTAAAATGTGGCGTCGAGCTGGCACCATGGCTCAGTGGGTAAAGTCCCTTGCCTTCATCTTAAATCCTGAGTTTCGTTTCCAGGACTCACATGGTGGAAGCAGAGAATTGCCTCTGGAAAGTTGTCTTCTGACCTCCACATGTATGCCATGACATGCAGGCCCCAAACACACACAAAAATAACTGTAATAAAAAAAAAGTTAATGTGAATTTTTCACTAGAACTGTGGAAGTTCATTAATTTATATAGTCCACAAACATATGTATGTCTACATGTATGTATATACGTATGTATTAATTCTTTGGTTAATGAAAAATCAATTCCATTACAGTTATCATTTGAAAATCTTTTAGTTTTCTTTAAAAACACAAGCTCTTCCCTTATAAACCAACTCTAATACTAGATATGAGTGCAGCAAGCTTAGTTGGGAGGTGATCTAGGAGACATCATTAGGAAGTAGACTAATGAATTAAAAAATAACGAACACCTATAAAAGGGAGAAGTGTGTTATTAAGCCAATTACTGAATGTCATTTCAACCAGAGAAGTCTGGGATACCACAAAGGATATATTGGAGTTAATAAAACTGAAGGGCCACAGGAGTGGGCAATTAACCAGCACTTGGATTGCCATGTTTGAAACTACCCATGGGACGTTCCTTTTGGACACTTGTGTGACATTTTTTGCTCTTTTTCTAAGCAGGCTCCTGAATCAGAAAGGAAGCTCAGGCCGACAGCTGGCTGCAGGAGCAGCCTTCAGGATTCAAAGCCCAGAGCTTCCTAGAGAGCTGCTGGTGTTCAGTGCATGCTCCAAGACTGAAGAAACTGGAGTCTGACATCAGCAGAGGATGATGCATCATCGTCGTCATCATTATCATCGTCATAAGCAGCAGCATCGACTACAGAAATATCCACTCAGGAAGAGCAAGCAGCCCCACTACTTTTGCCTCCTTCCTGCAGTTGGGAAGGAGAGTCTTTCTTGTCTGTTAATCCTTTGTGCCAGCTCTCACAAACACACCCAGAGGCATGCCTTTATATCTGGCCAAGTTGACATTTAAGACCAACCATCTCAGGCAGCCATTTTTATTTCTTCGTAACTACTCTCTATGCCATAGCTGCTCTTTTTCCTTTCTGCAAAGTGTTCAAATAATCTTTTGGGGTTCACCTATGAGACACTTTGTTCTGCTTCCCTGCCATTGCTTGCCCCCAACTATACAAATCTAAGCAATGGATGGGGAGGAAGGAATTCCTTCAAGGGCAGAAGAGGACAGCCAGCCAAGTAAACACTTAGAAATATTTCTAACAAGCAGGGAAGGAAAAATAAGTAAAGGCCTGAAACATCTATACATTGTTTTACTTCATTTAAATTGTAATGAAATGAGAAATAAGTTAGAAATTATTTATTCTTTTATCACTAAATAGACACATTATAGCTTAATACTTACAGTTTGAACTCAGAACATAATTTAGAACCTGTTTCTTCTATTGAGGATATTCTCTCTCTCTCTCTCTCTCTCTCTCTCTCTCTCATAGGTATATGCATATGTGCCTTTGTGTGTGTGAGTGCAGATCACAGCGCTGATGTAGAGGCCACAGTACAACCTCAGGTGCTGGTCCTTCCTTCCTGCCTTGTTTGAGATGAAATCTTTTTGAAGTCTGCCTCCGCATACTCCAGACTAGTTGGCTCATGAACTTCTGGGGGGGTTTTCTGTCTCTGTCTCATGTCTATGGTGCTGGATTTACAGATGTGTGCTTTTGGGCCTGGCTTAATGTGGGTTATAGGGACATAGATTCAGATGTGTGTGCTTGCATCCCAATTACTTTTCCCACTGAGCCAAATTCATAGCCCCTATGTAAGGATTTTCATGAGCAAAATGTCAAATAATAATATTATGTACCAAATGGTGTTGCTTAGAATAGTAGATTGATTCTTATTTCTAGTATTTCATAAATATTAGCTAACATTATCACTGTTATTATTGCATTAACTTAATGGGGGAGAAAGTGATGGGAAAAGATAATTCATTTTGAAGTGTGTGTGTGTGTGTGTGTGTGTGTGTGTGTGTGTGTGTGTGTGTTTTAAATTAGAGAAAATAACATAGCACAATGAAGGTTAAAATCCTGGAGGAAATGATTAAATTTCTCATGAAAATGAACTGACTGTATCAACTTACTCAGCTGACTCTCTCAATCAACATCTTTAGGGTAGAACTTTAAATGATTTCCTATTAACTCACGTTGTTGAGTTGCAGTTGAAAATCCCATTTGAATGAAGTTGAATGGAGGAAATAGATGCGGGGACTATGAGTTTTAAGGGTCCCAATTTACTTACAACTGATAAACATTTCAGAATTATTCAACATAATTATAAATCTCTTCTTTCCTTGAGGTAGAAGAGATTATGTCACCACAGGACAATATCATACTAAGGCACATATGATTTGGCCTTCTAGTAAGATATGGTGATAGGGTGATAGGCTCTGTGCCATTTCTTCTGTAGAAATCTGCATGTAGCACAGCAGATAGTTTCTGTGTAATAACTCAAACAATAGTAAGGGAATAGTTGTTACTTGTATCCACACATTTCTGTGAATATGGAATTGAGTAGTGTGGTACCCAGTCAAGGAAGTAGTGGTGTCTGAATGCTGAATAGCTGAGATGCTCAGCATCATGAGCAATCAGACCTGATACAGCATCACTTCACCCCCCAACCACTGAGAAAACTAGGACCAGTTTTATTTATGTTTATGAAAATATTACATATGCATTAAGATAAAAGAATTAACACATGTACATTTTAAAGTAAAACATCATTTTCCAAGAAACTTCTTCTATTTCTTGGTCATCGGGTAGGCCTCCACTTCTTCCTTTTTCTACTTGTAGTTTGTTGGGGGACTCCAGAAATAAAGTGGCATTTGAGCTGGCGCCTGGGGAAGAATTATGTGGTGCTGTGGATATCACTCTGTATAAATAAAATTCTGATTGGCCAGTAGCCAGGCAGGAAGTATAGGTGGGACATGCAGAGAAGAGAATTCTGCGAAGTGGACGGCTGAGGCAGAGAGACGCTGCCAGCCACCACGAGAAGATGTTAAGATACTGGTAAGCCATAAGCCACATGGCAATTTATAGATTAATAGAAATGGGTTGATTTAAGATATAAGAACAGTTAGCAAGAAGCCTGCCATGGCCATACAGTTTATAAGTAATATAAGCCTCTGTGTGTTTACTTGGTTGGGTTTGAGCAGCTGCAGGACTGGCAGGTGAGAGAGAATTGTCCTGACTGTAAGCCAGGCAGGACAACTCTAGCTAAAATGTGGACATAAGATTCTGATAATCTTCAGAGGATCTTGATCTGACTGAGTATTAAGTCAACATTAAGGTCTTAGAGACGCGTGCTTCTGACAGAGAAGTGAACGTCTATTAATTCTTGAAGACAAGAATCTGCCTCAAATATCTGCTTAACATCTTTAGTTTTTATTCAGGCCAAGAAGGAGCAATATGTTTTGTGACAAAAATCTAAATATATGACATGCATCAGTTTGGGGAAAGCAGTTTGTGCTGAGTAGGAGGCACTCAACGGTTTAGAGACCTAATGGGCAACATGGACAAAACCTAAGCAAGTGAGGTAAAGACATCACAGCTGATTGAAATAACCTCATTCTCACCCCCAGCACTGAGAGAAAGATTTGTTCTGAGCTGTGAGCTTATGTTATTTAACAGAGTTTTGGTAAAGGGTAGCAGAATTTTAACAAACCATTTTAAGAGATGTGTCTTGGATTTCTGGATAACATCTAAGATGTTGAAAGAGGATGCTTCAAGCCTGAGGTCAGCCTAGCCTATTTTCATCTTGGTATTATGGAGGACTACTTAGATTTTTATATTGCTTGGCATGAGCTGCAAAGATAATGGGTGATCATTTTGCTGAGCTCTTACACTGTTTGTATATACATATAGGAAACGAGCACAGTTTCTCCATTTATTCTACAAAGCATGATTGCAATGGAAATTCTACCAGGCTGATAAATGAAAGCAGAGCCTGTTTCATTGAGTGGCTGACAGTCGGCAGTGGGAAGATGGTGGATGTGTTGTACATTGTTAAACAAAAGAAAACAGTACAGGCCAGTGAAGTGAAAGCCACAATGATGGTAACTGATATTAGATATCTTAACTGGCTGAATAGATATGTCATTGTTA
>NW_023505239.1:0-9240 GCF_004664715.2 Peromyscus leucopus | reverse complement strand
ATATTGGAACCTATATCTTAAGTATAGCTTTACTAATAGTTTCCCCCTCACATTTGAAATACATTTGACTCACTGATTTTACAAATGACAGAAAACAAAACATTTAAAATAATCTCCCTGCACTAGACAGTATTTTGATACTTTTAATTCAACATGTCATATTGCACAACAGAATATTATCAGAAGTTTCTCTGAAGTTCCATCAAGGCCCTTATTTTCCTTTGTCTTTCTGCTTGTGTGTTCTGAGGGTGATGATGTATGTGTGAGTTCATGTGGAAGTATGTACCAGTGACTGTAGGTGTGCACCTAAATGTATGGAGGTTAGTTGTCAATATTTGGGTTATTCCTTAATCTCCACCTTATGGTGAGGTGCATTGCTCTCATGTGCCTGCTTGGACTCTAAACTCAGATCCTGTATCTCTTCCATCCCTAACAATTCATCCTTACTAGTCCATCTGCTGGATTATGATTTTTTGTTTTATTTTGTAACCCATTTAGTTTAACTAGGATCATCTATGTGAATAGTGGATTGGAACTATCCATTGGAACCTGGTGGGTTTACCAGTGATTATACAACTGAATGCAATAAATAACTCTCCATCAGTCTATGGGCCTTGTGAACCTTTCCTCTATCCATGCTTGGCTACTGATAGGTCAATTATTGTATGGACCTGGTGCTGGTATCCTAAGTTGTTGTGATTTCATAATAGTAATGTTTGTATCTTGCCCAGATGGGATTTTGCAGCTCTCCCCTTTATCTTTTGGCTTTTACTTTGGGGATATTTCCTGAGCCTTGGGGTGATATATATATATATATATATATATATATATATATATATATATATATATATATATCTTATCTGAGGCTAAGCTTTCTATCTTTTACTTATTCTCAAGATTTTCTGCAGCAATGAGTCTCTGCATTTATCACCATTCACTGAAAAGAGAAGCTTATCAGATTAAGGCTGAGAGTATCATTTTTCCATGGATATAAATACTAATATTTAATGTATTAATATTTAATAGTAATACTAAACATTTAAAGAAGTTTAATGCTATGTCCATTTAACCAAATAATGTGTTTTTTACCAGACATCATTTCTTCCCCTGGAGTTGGCTTAGAATGCAATCATAGAGTGATTAGTTACTCTCATAACAGTAGTGCCATTATTGCACAAGCAGATTTCTCTTGCAGTTACTAAGGTTCACATCTAGGTAAGACCATTAATGGCTTTTCTCCCTCATCAATCTGTCCAGCATCTTCTGGGACGAGGAAAGCTAGCCAGAGGAAGGAAGCTTCCTGCTCAGTTCCAGCTTGTCTAATACATAGATAGTAATTTCAATGACAGTTTGGAATGTGAATTAGGATCTGTTAGGCATGCTTAAGCTACTATGTTTAATATAAAACCTATTAACATAAATAGGTGTCATTGACAAGTGACTTTTTTCCCTTTTTGCAAAGTGGAACTGAAAATAAACATAGTTCGAATATATTGAATGATTTGACATGATCGTTTCATGAAGCAGAAATCACAATTGAGCTTCTAAGTCATCATAGTATTGCATCAATAACATGATAGGCTACTGACTTAGTCATTCAGTTCCTTTTTGTGGATGAAGTACCCATTCCTTACATTAAAATTAGCCGCTGGCTATAATAACTGTGTTCAGTGGTGTGCTCTGACGTAAGTAGAACTTAACAGATTCATGTAACAGACTCCGGGCAATCAGAATGGGAACAAATAAAGTGTGCCATTTCTTTTTATTATACATCTGTTCTTTCATCTCTGCATTCTTTAAAAATAAACCGCTCTTTCAATAAAACTGCCTTATGATGAAGCTTACTATGTTTTCATAATATTATGATGCAAATATTTCTTTACAGCCAGATTGGAGTAAGCAGAGGCAAAATCCACAGCTGAGTTTTCTTTTGCATTCTCTCTACTTTTGAACTTTTCAAATGCAGGTGGGAGTTGCTCGGGATCTATACAACTCCAAGCAGCACGTGGGAACTCATCATGTTTTGTCACCTTTAAAATAGCTTTTGTTATTATTTTTAGTGCCTGCGAGGTACTAAAGTATAGATCATTACTGCCTGCTAGAACTCATTTGTTTGGGTTTGATTCCTACATCTCCATGATATGATTATTTTAAAACTTCATTTCATAAATAAATCAAAGAGGCCATGTTTTTACCAACCTTATAATTTATTATACATGTGTACACACACAGTTCTGTGGGTATATTTGTAAATATTAAAGTTATTCATTTTAAATAAGTTTAATAATCTAGTACTACATTCCATATCTTTCATACTAGTCCCTTATTTGTTTTAGGATGGTATAGAAACAGAAGCTGATATGGACAGTAGATGCTGAGTGGCCTCTTTCTTCTGGCTAGTATTTTCCTGTGGTATATTTCTGCATGTCAGAGAATTTTAATCAAATGGTGCATCTATAGGGCGATAATATTATTCTCCAACTGCTTTTTAAAAATAACATTGTGCTGGGTGTGGAGGCAGCAGGTTAAAAACAACTAACTTTGTGAGCAAGTAAAAAGACTGAGAGGGGTAAGGCAATCCTGTGGAAGGCAAGGGTAGCAAAAAAATTGCATTATAAAGAGTGGGGTTAATATGGTATTCTCAGTTAAAATGGAAGTTGTAATTCTTAATAGGTAGATAATGGGCAATGAAAAACCCTTAATTTAATTAATATTGAAGCTTTTCTTCTATATCTGATATTGGTGTGCTATTAATGAACATGAAAATAATGAAATACTTAATGATAGGTTATGGCGATATACAAACATACATACAGGCTGATTTCTTCAATGGAATAAGAAAATAGAAATTGTAATTGCTTTGATCTTTTGCAAATCTTGATTGGGCCAGTCTTAGGGTACTTAATTTTGATGATAACATTTTATCATTAACATTTTAAATGTTTCTGAAGTTTTAATTACACCAATATGAAGATCCTTAATTAAACTCACAAGAAAAAATAATTATTTGCATCAGTTTTAATGTCCAGCACTATTTAATTGTTGGCATGTGAATCAATAGAACAAGATGCCTGATTATCTAAAGGTGATCATTAATTACTTAGTATTGACAATTATGCTCAATCCTGGTTTGAGGAGCATATATTATAGAATTTATGTAGAGGCTTTGAATAGAGCTTAGAATGTTGTTCAATCTGTGGCTTCTGTGTACATAGTGGTGATTCTACTGAAAGGCACAGGATGCTTTGATTATCCTTCAAATGACAAGAACGAATGTGTGGTATTCATCAAAGTCATGTTGAGAAGCCAGACCCTATACAATTTATCTATTCTTTCTGAAATTCTAGCTGTCCTCAGCTCTACTGGCCTCCCTCTAGTCAGTTTCAACTTTTGGACCGGTTGTTCCTGTTAAGTGTCCACACATCAACATGTACTTCAAATATGAAAACATGCATTAATATGACATTGATGTCACTTTTTAAATTCTCTCCTGCTGGCTCAACTGTCAAGACAAAGCAGGGCAACAAAACCTTGGGATGTGAGAACGGTGTCTATAGCATCCTCATTGTTCTTTTGTGCAGAACATGAGAGACTGGAATCTACTCAATCATAAATGGAGTGTGATGGAGGGACCTTCATCACACCCCTCCCCTCAAGACTCAGGGCGTTACGGGGAAGAGGAAGCAGAAATATTATTATAAGAGTAAGAGGAGATGGATTACAGACACAACAGGATTGATGTGCATATGAATTTATAGAGAATGTGGCAGCACGCACCTGCTACTTCTATCAGAAGGCCTAATAATACCAGGTGTTGAAAACTGTTGTTGTAGACTGGAGTACAGGTCAATGCTACAGCACATGCTTACTGTTTGAGAACATCTAGTTTGATTCTCAGTCATGAAAAAGATATTGCTTATATAATTATACAAATTTCTAGATATGGTCTTCTACATGGAAAGAAAACCCCAATTGGAAGTTTATCTTAAAATATATAGGTTGGGTTTAAAGTCAGTAATTAACTAAAAATAATTAAAGGTATACATTTGGGTGGTTTTATAAGAAGTAAGAACATGTGTTTTCTTAAATATTCCAGTTTTCTCAATTTAATGGTATTAAAAATATTTAGTGGAACTAGCTTCTAAATATAAACTTTCATCTTCAGATGATAAAATCATTTTACTTAAGTCAACAAAGTATCACAAGCAACAGTATGGTCTCACCTTTGTTTGCAAATAAGTTAATTCGGTTCCAAACTCTATACATGAAGAGAATACTTTAATCCAAAATAAAGATTTTTCTCATCAAATAAGTGTATGCTTTCCTTGACTTCCTCCTTATAGTTAATGTAAAACACACAAAGTTTGGTTTTTAACTTGACTGTAGGAGGGACACATGCTCCACTACCTAGAAGACAGAAGGGAGAATAGAAAGAATTTGGCTTTTGAGTTAGAAGAACTCATCTTCCTAGTTGTATTTCCTCCTCTCAATGACTCAGTAGTAAACATCATACCACATGGTAAATTACATTAACTCTCAAGTCAAACCCTTTGGTTCACATCCTGGTTCTCTTACTATATTGAGATTTGGCACCCCTCTCTCTGTGTGCTTCTGATTTCTCATTCATAAAATGAAGACTATAGTGTCTGTCTCATAGGATCATTATTAGGGTTAATATGACAATGTTGCACAGCATGACACAGGCGTTGGCTGTTTAGTAAGCAATAAACGTAATTATTTGTTTAATTGATTAGAAAATTCCAGAGAGTTTGAGGACTTTAGAAGGTTGAAATGGATAAAGTAGTTCTAAGTCTCAGTTTAGAAAGTGATGTTCTTATTCTGAGTCATATGATATTTCCATTAAAGATGTTTTAATTCCAGAAATCCCCAGATGAACCCCATGTAACAGTAAAATGATCACTGAACATCACATGTTGGTTGACTTTATTCTGGTTGTGTGTACAGATGAAGCATAAATAATCAAGAAGAAGCTTGTGGCCCTAGACTAGTCTATTGTTTTGAACCAGATGAAAGATCAGGTAATGTGTATTAAATGAATCAATAAACCAAAGGATTTGTCTTGCATTTGATTTTTATGGTAATATTTTCAGTGATGTGTGTTACACTTTTCTGCAAAAGTAGAGGCAATTCAAAAATGTATACGATTATCTTGATGTAACATGAAAGAATGGAAGACAGTATACTTTGGACCATGGCAATAATTTTTCTATTCACTCACTGACATTGTTTCATTTTGCCACTTGGCTATTTGTGGGGAGTTGTTATTGTATAAAGTAAATGAAGAAAAGTAAATTCCTTCATTTTAAATTAAAGTCCTTTTATCATTTTAGAGGAATGGATTTCCAGAATTTATTATTGTTTTAGAAATATTCTGGGCTGGCAAGATAACTCAGTGGGTAAAATAATTGCTCTGCAACCTTGATGACCTGCCTCAATCCCTGGAACCTGTGTGAAGGTAGAAAAAGAGAAGTGATTGCAAAAAGTTGACCTCTGACCTCCACACATGCACTGAGGCATGTAGTACACAAATACCGCATGCTAATAATTAGTAATAAGATTGGTAATATAAATATTTAAAAATCTATTAAGAAAAAACACAAACTTATTCTTAGTTGATATTACACTGAATCTAAAACTGAAAGGAGTGAATGAAAACAAAGAATAATGATGCATATGTAAAAAGCTTCCATGATGAAATCTACTACTTGATATGCCAACATTAAAAATTAAATTAAAAATCTGAAAATATATCAAAAGTATATTAGTCTTAACTTTGCTAACTTGTTCTAAAATTTAAATCCTTTCTGGCTCTTGTAGATTGAATTTATCCCTCAAAATTCATCTTTTGGAAATTTAATTCCTGAAGTGTCAGTGTTTGGAGAAAGCATCTAGTGAAGGTCCACTTTTTTCATGAGAACTTATGAACTCATGTTGTTACTGCAGGAATGGGTCAATTAATGTGTGTGTGTGTGTGTGTGTGTGTGTGTGTGTGTGTGTGTGTATGTGTGTGTGTGTGTGTGTGCGCGCGCGCGCGCGCATGTGTGTGTGCATGTGCATCTGTATGTGTGTGTTTATTATGAAAGTGAGTTCTCATGCTTGCTCACTCCTGCCTTCTTGCTTTCTACTATGGGGCAGTGTAGTATGAAGTCCCTTGCCAGATGTGCCATATGCTTGGATTTCCAAGCCTCCATACTTACAAGAAATAAACTTAATTTCCCAGTCTGTGATAATTGTGTTATGAAAGTGAAAAATCAATTGAAAGAACCATAATCTAATTAGTATGTTTAATAGTGTAGGGTTCTTTTAACCAACATTAAGGATTTGGTTTTTTTCACTAATGAATATGGAGTGATGATATTTAGAAAAACAAAGATCATAAATCCAAGGAAAGTGAGAGAGAGAAAAGTCTGAAGAATGGAGAAGATTTGAGAACTATGACCATCCCCTAGGAACCATGAAAGGTCCTTTTGGGGACCTGGGATATAGGGTTCAGATGCAATCAAGTACTGATGTTGAGAGCTGAGCAACTTAATTTCTGGAATGCATCCAAAAGGATGGGACTCAGCAGCAGGTAGAGGTGGTGAGGCTGCAAGAGATCCCAGACTAGACTACAGTCCCTTTATAATTTTCTTTTATTATATTTTAAAAATTTAAAATGTAATTACATCATTTCCCTGCTTTTCCGCCCTCCCTCTAATCTCTCCTCTGTTCCCCTCCCTCTAAAATTTGAACTGGATCTAAAGTTATAGGGCATGAGTCATGGTCAGTCTGGGGACTTTTGTTTGGAAGAGTGGGTCGTTGGAAACTTTGTACGGACATGTGGTACAAGAGGAGAAAGAATGGTTAAAGTGGAGAGAGAACATTAATTGGGGGCATAAAATAGCCATGTCACATTTATTTGTTCAGTCACTGTAATGCACAAGGCACTAGAGTCTTGCTGAACTTAGAATCTTAATTTCAATCAGAAATAAATGTCTGCCTTACTGAGGGAAAACGTGACGTAACTTCAAGGAACTAAGTGGAAGACTTAAACAAGGGACATCTACCCAAACTAATTCTTTAAAAAATCTGAAAATGATTACTCTGTTTAGTCTTCAAGTGAGTATCCATTTGATATGCTTTGTGTAGACTAATAATCAATGAAAAAGCCTCATAAAAACTATGAATGTTTTTATATGTGTTGACAACTTTGGTTGACAGTATGCAGATTTCTGTATCCTGTTCACCTTTGTATCAGAGGAACAGCTGTATGGTACATGGGAAGAGGCATTGTTCAATGGAAATGTAAACCTTCTCTTTACATTTATCCTTGACTGAATCTTAACCTATTTACTGAAATCAATAGTAAATAACACATAATCTAGCAACTTAAAGTTGGGTATCACCATGTAAATTTGGTAGTAAAATTTGGTCTTTTTTATTAGTCACTTAATGCTTTCATCAATTAAATTTTTTTCACAACATTGCCAAAGAGGTAAAACTATCACTTATCTGCGGTATATATTTTATGCACTAATATCTACTTTCTGTAGACCTAAATTTAAATTATTTTCATTAACTCAAGTACATTTAGCAATACAGTAAATCATATTTTTTGATGGCTGGAGTAGAAAGAAAAGAAATTTGTATTTTATACCATTAATCCACTTTAATGGTTATATAATTTCGGTGGGCTTTTCATTGTTAGTAAAGCCAGACTTTCTGTGTAACTCATTTAAAATATTTGTATAGCTTAGAGTTGAAAGCTTCTTAAATTTGTTTTTGTATTTTAAGCTTTCTATAAAAATGTATGTGCTACTAATTTTGAAGGAAGAACAAAGCCCCTGAGTTATATTGTAGACGTTAATGACATTGTTAAAATGATGACAGATTGCTTTAATGGTGGATATGTAGTTAATTGGAGGAAGTCTAACAAAATGTGCCATTTCATATTACTTTAAAAAGTCAGTCAAGAGCCATCATCCACTTACAGTCGTGTCTTAACCCAAATCATAAAACATGTATAGTATTAAAACTGATGGAAATAGCAAGACACATGTATTCATGCACTGTACATTCATACAGACAACCCATTAAATACTATTTGTTAACCTTTAATTCAGATGTCTGCAATGAGATAAAATAATGTAAAACACAAGTCATTGGAGGGTCGTAAAACTGTTTCTGCAACCACAGTTTTTTATTAGCCTGCTATTTGATGCTGGGGAGAGTTGCACCCTGAAGCACGTCTTATGTAGAAGTTTACAGTCAATATATTATGATACAAATTTAACCTATTAACTACATGGCAATTGTTATGTTTATTGCTAGGGCCCATGAAAATATAGACATTGTTGACAAATGTCATCGTAGCTTACTCTATATCATGGACTTGCCCTTGCAATTCAAAGGATCAGCAGGGCTCTTAGCTCCACCCTGAAACTTACATTACCATAAAACCCAGTGATTCAGCTACCCAGAGGAATTTAAATTTAATGTTTATGTTACCTAGATTATGTTAAATTGTGTATAAGTACAAGTAATTATGTTTTGCATGGATAAATGGGAAGAAGGTCCTACTAAAATGGGTTCATTTACCTGCATTCTCTATTTTTGTACATAATGAACAAAGATTACTGTGTACTAAAATATTACATATTAGTTTTTTTTATTTAATAGACACTAGTGATGATAAGCTCAGTTCTGATCTGCTCATGTTCACAAAAACAACATTAACCTCCGTTCCCTCGGTGGATAAACCATCTGCATAATTTGCTTAACATTGACTGAAAGTACTTTCTCTTGTTCCTCCAAGTACAGGAGTTCACAGTGTGGATGGATGCATAAGTGGTCAGTGTTCAGGGATTCTCACTGCCTCCAACACAGCAAAGAAATGGCACCCACTCCCAAACTCGGAGGAAAGCTGAAAATGTAGTTAATTTACTCTCTGTTTGACTTCTCTCTTCCCTAAAAGTTGATGAACATCCTGGGAAATGTGGATTTTAATTAAGAATAAGTAGGAAGTAGGTGAGATAGCTTACCTGTTCAGAGCACTTACTACTTTTGCTGAGGACCATGGTTCAGATCCCAGCATCCCCATTAGGCAGCTCACAATTGCTTGTAATCCCATTTCCAGGACCTCCAATCCTCTCTTTCGGCCTCCACAGATAAGTGCACACACATGGTCCATATAAACTCATGCAACTTCAAATATAAAAACATTTTTTTAAAAAGAGTAAG
>NW_023505238.1:0-67000 GCF_004664715.2 Peromyscus leucopus | reverse complement strand
CTTCTTTTTTCCTGTCCTTTTTAACACAATCAAATGCATTGGAAGCATTAATATATGCTATGGAGATGGGCCAGGTAACTGGGGCCCCTTGAGAACAATGTTTGAGGCAGCTAAAAGGGCCAGAATATATCGAGGGTGTGGAGACCCACAGAGGTTTCCTAGTGAGAACTTACTCAGGGTCCAAGAATCTGAGCTTGCTTTACCCAGCAGGGCTGCATATGGGGACGATTTGACCACAGGCATGGTTACCAGGTGTTTGGAAGGGTCTACATTGGCCTGTGCCATGTGCTTTGATCTTGTAAGGGGGAAGTCTTTTGCCCCGCCCCCTGGCATTGCTATAAAAAGCCCTTTTGAATAAATGAAAGAGGCTGTTGTGTAGTGACCCAGGCCCTTCTGAAGCTATCCTGTGTTTCCATCTTTCTTCTCATGGATTAGGCCTCTCTTTTTATCTAATATTTTCTTATCCTTCTCTCCTCTTCCTAAGAACCCTTCAAAAAGGTGGGAGCTGGCCACCTATACTAGGGAATGTTGTGGATATCGCTCTATATGCTTTGAATGTGTTGCTCTGATTGGTTAATAAATAAAGTGCTGATTGGCAGGAGCCAGGCAGGAAGTAGAGGTGGGAGAAAGAGAGAGGAGAATTCTGGGAACAGGAAGGCAGAGTCAGGAGTTGCCAACCAGACACAGAAGAAGCAAGATGTAAAAGTACTGGTAAGCCACAAGCCATGTGGCAACTTATAGATTAATAGAAATGGGTTAATTTAAGATATAAGAACTAGATAGCAAGACGCCTGCCATGGCCATATAGTTTTTAAGTAATATAAGTCTCTGTGTGTTTACTTGGGTCTGAGTGGCTGCAGGAGCCAGGTGGACACAGGAAAACTCCAGCTATTAGGGAACAACACTTACCTTTAAAAAGTGTAGCAAAGAGCATAAAGGAAATCTGATTTTGATGGATGCTGTTTGCCAGGTCACCTGGGTGGCATGTCCTTGGAATCAGCTTTGCCCAGGAGCCTGCCAATAGCCAAGGGAGGGATGCTATTGGTGAGCAGACACACTACCTAGAGTAACCCCATGCAACAGATACCTCCTCTAACCCATGTCATACTCACAACAGTTCCAACTGGAAAAAATTAACCATGGATGTTGTGCATGCTTGGTCAAATCACTTGCAATTCAGCAATGTGGAAAATGTGATTTAACTTTCAATAAATACCAGAAGAAAAGGCACCTAATTCATATTGCCCTTTCATTCATCTTGATCATTTTCCCCAAAGACATTAAGAATTTATTTGTTATTTTTTCCCTTCTGATCCTGTTTCTTGGTGTATTTATATATTATAAAGCAACAAGATTTTTAAAACGCACATCTCCCAAAAGGTTACTGTAGATTGCAGTGGAGAAAGGGCCATTCAAGAAAGATGGGGCTGATTAAGAAATCCAATGACTTGTTTATGAAAATAATTGTGTAGCTTCAGCCTCTGTTTAGAATACAACCACTATGTTCCCAGGGAGAAGAAGCACATCAGAAAGGAAAACAAAAAGAAAGGAAGAAAGGACAAACAAAATAGAATGGAAACAGAGATTTTACTTTTAGCTCATCGGATTTGCAAGGGACAATAAGCGAGATTCATTAGGCCATTTGTTTCTGTCATCTGCCATGATTCAAAATGAAATACTAAATGTTTCATGGACTCAGAAAAAGAGTAAAATTTGTCTTTGTGTAGGCTGTGCAAAGACGGTGTGGCTTCCAGCCCCGTACGAGGGGCCTGACGGATGAAAGGGGGAAGGGTGGTGCCGTCTGAATGATGATGGGCTAATATCATCACCCTCTTGTCAGCTGTAATAGGCTTTCCCTCAAAGAAATAATTCATAAAACCGCTACATTATATTCTATCCCTGACAGGCCCTATCTATCCTCCAACCCAGCAGGCTCACAACTAATAAGAAAATATGTGGTTCAGGAACCTTGAAAAATTAAACAGGTAGTTTATGAACAATTTGTTTCATGGGGATGTTTATTATGTTTATTAAATATTGAGCCTTTAATGTTTTCCCAGTGCAGATGATATCATAAAAATGCTGACTTAAGCCTCGGATGTATTCTTAGAAAATGACATTTTACAGCACTGGTCGTACATAGTAAATAACTAAATTATAGCAGCTTCTCCCTGTGTATAGAGACAGTATGTAGAAACTGTAATTTATAATGTATCTTTATGGACGTGTGTGCGCGGGATGGATCCGTGCATGCCACACTCAAGCTCCCCTGGTAGATTGAAGCTTAAAACTAAGCTGGGGCGGTGTAGTGTTCTGTTAGTGCTTGTCTTGGGGAAAGTCAGCTTGAAATTTGCTTTTATTGCTTGTAGTAAAGGAGACACCTTGAGTTCAAAGTTTCTGGCACCTAATGTATACAGACTCTGGATACTAATAATAAATGTAATCAGAAGTGTTACTTTGTGTCATTTTTAATATAAATCATTTTCTTGGGGTCTCTCTAGAGACCAATGTATGTGAGAATATGAAGGTAAAATAGCTCCTTGTAATGTGATGTTCTTTATTCAAAAAGTATCAAATCAGACACAGAAACTCTTTTTGTGGGGAGCTGGAGAGCAGCGAGAAAGTACATGGAGCATGTTCTTCTCGTGTACATACTGTGTGCATTACTAGCTGGCTGTCATAATATATTTACTCAGTGTGACAGTAAATGATCTTCTGCTGTAGACAAGCAAGTGGAAGATTATCAGCATCTTACAGGGTTAATGGCCCTTCCATAATAAACAATACCCGCAGTATGAAAATAAGGCAATAATTCACGTACATATTTCAGAAAGCACATGCCCAAAGTGATTTACAAAGGAAGTTGGATCAAACCTGTGGTTAAACGCTATGCCATTCCAGGGCACAGCTTTACTGAACTCAGAAGGACATCTTAATTTACTGTGTATACCCACAGAGAAACACATGCACGGGCATTGGTAATGAATACACTCTCACATGGTTGTACTGGGGTTAGAGGTACATATAATAAGAAAATTCCAGTGACTTGGAAACTATGGACATGAACAAGGGAAACTCAGTGTCTGCTTGAAATATAGCTGCCAGAGCATCAGCTTCAAACATGGGGAGTTACTGAGAGGCCACTCGTGGACCTTTGCTGTCTAACACCTTTATCCAAAAGGATGCAAGCGAGAAAAACTGACACCACGCTTGAGAAGGATGCTGGCAGCTTGCACCCTTATGAACCATGACTTTTGTAAATTGCGAGGCTTGGTCAGCAATAAACAAAAGCTGAACCAACACCATGATATAGGAGATCCTTAACTTTCTAGAACAGAAACAGTTGTGACTTTCAGTGTGGATAATAAGCCAGTTAATAACCAAATAGGAAACATATCTCAAAATCAAGAAAGATGCTGCATTATGGTGATGGTTAAGAATGAGAACGGCTTTTGGGTTTACTCTGCTCAGCTTCTGAGCTGTTTTCCAATCACGCATTATAAATGAAGGTCGCTGTGGAGGATGTGGACAGAAGGGCTTGAAGGATTACATTATGCAGCTTCTGAACAGGAAGAGCAAGCCTGGCAAAGAGTCACTTCTGAGAGGGATCCGATTCAGAAGCTGGTAATCAACTGTGCTTCTTCTCCCCAGTATAGTAGCAATTGGAATGAATGTCAACTGTGGTTTTATTTATTTATTTTACTTATTTGTATGTGTGCCTGTGGGGTGTGTGTGTGTGTGTGTGTGTGTGTGTGTGTGTGTGTGTGTGTGTGCAAGCATGTGTGTAAGGACGAGTATGTATATACCTGTGTGTGGAAGCCAGAGGACAACCTCAGTGTAATTCCTCATGGGCCTTTCACATTTTGATTGAGACAAGGTCTCACACTGATCAGCTAGATGGCCAGTGATCTTCAGGGATGCTCCTGGTTCTGTGCCCCCATCTCCTCAGCACTGGGATTACAGGCAAAAGCTCCAGTGCTCCCTTCTTCCATGGGTTCTGGGCACCCAAACTCTGGTCCTCATACTTACAAGGCAAAGAGTTGACAGACTAAGCTATCTCCCCAGTCCATAAGTACACTTTTAGACCCACAGAAACAAGGGCTAGAAAGCTTCCTGTGGATAAGAGTGCTTGGTGCATTTGTGGAGGACTTGTGTCCGGTTCCCAGGAGCTATATAGGTCAGCTCTCAAGCACTTGTAGCTCTAGCTCCAGGGGTCTGAAACCTTCTTCTGACTTTCTTAGACTCCTGTACAAATGTGCATGCTTACAGGCAGACAGACATTTAGATACTCACACAAACACACGATTAAGAGATAAAGATAAATGTGTCCCCCTCCCAAATGAGACCATTCAATAACAGGGTAGGTGATAAAGAGGGGCATCCTGTGGCCAAGACTAAAACAAAACAAAACAAAAACCACATTTGATTTTCCTTTGATAGGAAGCATCTAGAAGCATTATGTACTTAGGAAAGGGGGTTTGAGCATTTTCTTCCAATTTTAAGAACCTTCAAACCCATAATGGGTCTCCACTCCTGCAGAAGTCCCAGTATTTTTGCTTAGAGTATATTGTAACAAACTTTGGGCTGATCTAAGGCTTCTTATTTTTTTCTTTTTCCTTTCTTTTATTAGAAATATTTTTAATGAAATATATTCTGAGTATGGTTTTCCTTCTGCTAACCCCTCCGTGATTCTCCCCCACCTTACCTCCCAATGGAATCTATACCCTTTTTGTTTCTTGTCAGAAAACAAACAGGCATCCAAAGAATAACAATAAAATAAGATAAAACAAAACCAAAGAAACCAGGATAGGATAAAACAGACAAACAAAAACAGAAGAAAAAGAGACAAAGAATAGACAAGATACACATGTAGACATAGAGACACACACATTCATACACACATGAATCCCTTAAAAAACACAAAATCGGAAGTCATAATATATATGCAAACCACAAAGCACTGTCAAAACCTTATGAGACAAAGCTCCTCCAAAGATGTCACTGAGTTCATTTTGTGTTGGCCATCTACCGCTAGACATGACGCCTGGCCTTAAGAGTGTTTTGTATCCTCAATGAAATCCCATTGGAGAGAACTGAGTTTTCATTTGCAGGTGGCTATCAGTTGGGCATAGCTTCTGGGTTAGGGATGGGAGCTTTTGTCCATTTTCTCTTTCAATGCTGGGACGCCATACAGGCCCTTTAAATGCTGCTGCAGTCTCTACAAGTTCTCGTGGGCTTTATGTCTTTAGTGTCCTCCATCCTCACTGCCCATTACAATCCTTTTACTTCCTCTTCTGCAGGACTTCCTGAGCCCTGAGGAAAGGGATTTGATGGGGACATTCCATTTAGGACTGGGTGTTCCAAGGTCTCTGAGGCTTCTTTTAACTTTAATTTTAAATAATAAAAATTAATTTTTTATACAACCCAAAATATATTCTTCAACAGTTTTCTATTAAAGTTGAAACTTATTCATTGAAGCTTGGACCCAGTTAAAATGCTTTGTCCTGGCATGGACTTGCTGAGGTCCCCTGGCACTGTGGGTGTTGGCTCTCACTGAAAGGCGGTGGTTAGTCCTTTTGGGCATTGGGGTTAAGAAAAATCCTTCCCATATTTGTCCATTATTTTCTATGTAGTTAAAACATGTTTATGAAACCAAGAAGACCAGGTTAGACACATCGATTATATCTGTCTCTATGTAAGATACATATAAAATGGACAGCAGTTTGTAGGAAGAAAAAAAATCACTCCTGGTCATTAAAGAATCATGCACATTGCAAACAGCATTAGGTCTGTTTGGCCTCAGGTCACATGTTGTGCCACCAATTTCAGACATTCTTCTCTTTAAAAAGAGGCAGTTGGTGGCACTTAATTACCCCTGGATAGCATGTACAGCTGCAGCCTATGTATGGAAACAGAAGAGAAATTAGATTTAATTGGCCTTAGCACAATCAAGAATGTGGCATTTATTTAATTATGACTTGTTGGAAAGGAGACCTTGATTAGTGTGGTATTACATTTTTAATATTAATAATATAATTAATAACACATACAGCACATAAAAATCAAATAAGCTTCTTATATATTTCATCAAGGAATTGCCTGTTATTTTCATAGCTACATGAAGTGTTCTTGGAACAATCAAAAAATTCTTAATTGTATACATTCTGGACTGTTGGCCTTGTGTGTCCATCATGTTGACCATTTCAGTTTTCCTTCATCAAGCCAAGGCCTGATCCGTCCATCCTCAGCAGAGCTTCTGTTGTTTGGTGAACTGATTCACCGAACCTCAGCTGATTTTCTACTTTGGTCTACTCTGGGGCTTTGAAATCAGTGCATTTGTCATGGAGTGCCCTTTGTCTTTTGCTTGGTAATAACTATAATTTTTTTAAACAGGAAAATTTGGAGTTCACACAATAAACAAATAAATACTGTGTGTGGAAACTTCTAATTGTCATAATTCTCAAATATTGCATTAATGTTTATGGTGATGTTTAGATAGTATCTTGCATCCTTGCATCAACTAATGCTTATACATGCATTCTGATCATTTCATTGTGTGCTTTCCTGGTTTGTCTATCTCCAATAAGTCCCTGGAGTCTTTCTCCCCCCCACTTCTCCCTCATACCTTTTCAGGCTGAGCATTTATTCCAATTTAAGGGACCATTCTGTACTTAGGGTCTTGCTGATGGGAAGGTCCTCCAAAATGTCACTGGACTAAACAAACAAACAAACAAAAAAACTTCTTACTGCCACACTGTATCTTAACAAATCTGTCTTCTGTTCCCCCATGTACCAGACAATCTTTCTGAATAGGTTCACATAGAAACAGTGGCATTATGTTTTATACCTGCAACAGGCATTTTAAACAGACAAAGAGTAGTCTCCCATGGCTTTTAGGTTTATGGATGGAGTAGTTCTGCATTCTAGATAGTAGTGAACAGCAAGTGTGGTATGTCTTGTGTCTTACTGCATGGTGGCTGTCACGGGGACTAGCTGTACTATCTAAGAATATTGTTCTTATCTCCTATACCTCTGCTAATGAACACAGAAATGTTACACCTCCAAGTCTAGTGGGGAGGAAGGATTGAGCAGTTAGCAAGAAGGAAAGAGAGCCAGCCATAAGTCAGAGAGGTCAAGGCTTGGAGATGGGTTTATTTTGTAGAACTTTTTTTTAACTTCTCTTAGTTGTTTCTTTGTTTTATGATTTTTTTTTTAAATTCTGGATTTGTGTTCATTTTATGGAGAGAAAATAAACCCGCTGAGTATGTTGACATATGTTCATCTTCACTCTATCAAATATTTCTTGTCTGTTCAAGATAAATATATCAACATTAAAGATGGCTTATCTTTGAGACTCACAACAGACCAGAGAGTCAAAGCAATCCCATGGTTTTCCAGCAATGAAAAATTCATACAATATTTTGATCATGTTTTTCCTTTCTCCTAGCTCCTCCCAATTCCTCCCCACCTCCTTACCCACCCAATTTCATTTTTCTCCTCCAAAAACCCCAAAATTTTGTTTCTTTGTTTGTTTGTTTAACAAACAAATGAAACTAAAAAAATATCTCCTAGCTTCTGATTCAAGAGCCTAGCTCTTTCCTCACTATTTCCTTAGAAAATGACTGTGCGAACTTGTGTTCATCCTTTCTTCTCCTCAGCCCCACTGACTTTAAAGTGAGAGTGTAAAACTCTTGGGATGATCTTGAGACGCCCTGGTATCTCTTTATTATTTTTACAGGCTGGAGGAGCAAGTGCTGGGCCCTTAAAGAAGTAAAGTCCTAGAATTCAAAGCATTTTGTTCAGATGTGTCCAATCATTAACCCAAACAACAGAGCAAGGTCATTGTGCCCAAACTGACTCAAAGACCTAACAAGAAAGTGGGAAATGATTGCTTATTTCTTTAAAAAATATATTTTTAAACAAACAAACAAAATTTTTGGGTTTTTGGCGGGGAAAAAATGAAATTGCGTGGGTAAGGAGGTGGGGAGGAACTGGGAGGAGCTGGGAGGGAGGAAAAACATGATCAAAATATTGTATAAAAATAAATTTTTATTTAATATTAATATATGCATAAAATGTAGATAAAGTCCAACCCCACACCTTCCCCACAACTTCTTCCCTATCTCCCCCACCACTCCCTGCTCCCAATTTCATCTGCTCTTTTTTTAAAAAAAAATACCCTCAGCGTCCAGTTAGTGCCCAGTGTATGTGGGACATCTGCTGGGGCATGGGTCTGATTCCTGAAGAAAACTATCATCCCAGTAGCCAGAAATTGTCCACAGCTCCTCAGCTAAGAGGGGGGTCTTCATGAACCCCTCCCCCATCCGCACTGGGATCTTTTTTTCCAAGAGCAAGGAAGCATTTCTTCAACAGGAGGGAAACCCAGCAGGTGCTGGTGCTTTTTATGTCTCCCACAGAGTGAGCTCCATCTGACCTTGATGAGGTGTGAGAACCCTTTACTGTGTGGAGAGGAAAGACCCAAGCTGGCTCTAGATCCACCCTTAGAGTGGAAGGGGAGCAGCATGCCCACTGAGTGAAATCAGACCTCCGTGACAGCAGGGCTTGGCATGTGATGCTGAGCATCATACATGACAGCTAAGTGTTAACACGAACACACATTTGTTTGTCTACAGGCAACCCCAGCCTTGCTGCTGATGCTTCTGTGAGACTAAGTTAGTCCTCTTGCTTGATTAGCTGTGAGTTGTTTTGTTTTGTTTTGTTTTTTTGTTTTGTTTTTTGTTTTTTTAAGATCTGCCAGGTGGAAGTCGCCACCATTTGTAAAGTTAAATGAACTTGGGTTAGGAAAAATAACAGATTTTACATGTGTGTGTGTGTGTGTGTGTGTGTGTGTGTGTGTGTGTGTGTGTGTATAAACACTTGGATGCTGAATTGCTTGTTTTTTTAAACTGATGACAAATATCATTATCCAAAAAGTGGTTGGTTCAGCGCCATAGCTGTGTGCACTCTGAAAGGTTTTCTTTACTTTTCTCCAGGGACACCCCTCAGATACTGTGTGTGATAATAGCATGTGCCTGTCTTTCCAGGATATAAAGTCACTTTTGCTGTAGCTGCCAAAACAGGCTGCCAACAGCCCATGCTTGACACAGCCACCCAACCTACCCAGCATCAGCTTAAAAGCTAGCTGGAAGGCAGCAGTCTATTCAGGACCGAGGTTTTCTTTCTAACTCTTCCCATTCTACTATCTCATCAAACTTTTGTTCAGAATATATAACTACAGCAAAGACTTCCCCTGAGAACAAGGCATCAGGGATTCTGGTAATAATTATATTCAAATAACAATAGTAGAAACACAAAATCAGAGTCAGTGGGCAAAGATGAGACATCTAAGTGTGTAAAGGCGCTGGCCATGAAAGGCCGGTGGCCAGAGTTCAGTCCCCAAAGTTGACATGAAGGTGGAAGCGGAGAAGTGACTGAACAAAGTTGTCCTCTGGTTTTTCCAGAACACACATCATACACACACAACAATGACGTACAATAATAATAAAAGATTTTAAAACACAAAATACGTACCACGAGTACGTATTCCCCAGTACAATGACAAAGATGTATCCAAAACATCATTAATATATGATTTGACACATCGTTTGCGATGCATGCCATTCCGCTGACTAGGAACCTTTCCAGGTGTTGTGAATGGAGGAGCTGGCTGCAGCGTGACTTTAACTCCCTGGAAAGGACAGGTTCTCTGTCTTGCTGTACAAGCTGCTGCTTGAGCAAAGCAATGCACCTAAACAAGGCTTTCTTTGGTACTGAAAAGAGGTGGAGGTGTATATGTAAGAGAAGAGTGTTAGGGAAACAACGTGTCAGTAAGATGTCTGTTGCAGAATCTTAGCAGCATGCTGCCAAGCAGAAATTGAGATGGATTAGGAGATTGAGATGCTGCTGTGGATATCACTCTATATAAATAAAACACTGATGGCCAGTGACCAGGCAGGAAGTATAGGCGGGACAAAGAGAGAGGAGAATTGGGGAAACAGGAAGAAGGAGGAGAGACATTGCAGCCACCGCCATGACCAGCAGCATGTGAAGATGCCGGTAAGCCACCAGCCATGTGGCAAGTGATAGATTTATAAAAATGGGTTAATTTAAGATATAAAAACAGTTAGCAAGAAGCCTGCCACGGCCATACAGTTTGAAGCAATATAAGTCTCTGTGTTTACTTGGTTGGGTCTGAGCGGCTGTGGGACTGGCGGGTGACAAAGATTTGTCTTGACTGTGGGCAAGGCAGGACAACTTTAGCTACAAATGGTGCTCAACGTGTTGGCAAGAGTTTCCACCTAAAACCTGAGTAAAAAGATTCTAAAACGGAGCTAAAAACAGTTCCTAGTTGTCTCTTTCAAGTTAGCGGCAGAGTGCGTGTTTGAGCTACTATGGCGGGTTCCTAGCATCTGTGCTCGACCTGCAGTATGGTGGGAATGAGGCCTCTGCAATTGGGACATTAAACTGCATGGTGGATTTAACCTTTGCTAGTACAAAACAAAAAGAGATTTCTGGGCTACACGCTGCCTTGATAGAAGCATAGACCCACTATTTCTGAGAGTTGATGGCTCCCAGAGCTGGCGGAAAACGTACCACCGCCATGTTGGGAAGCTGAAGTGGGCGGAGCCAGCAGCCACAGTGCCAGTGCCGTTTCAGGCTTAAAAGGCTGAAGTTTAAAGCAATAGGCTCAAGGTAATATAAACAATAAGCCATGTAAAGATGGCTACCACACAGAGAATCTGGATTATGTTCTCTTTGATATTCGTAAATGAAGAAAAACATTTGATTACAAATGCTGTTGAGTTATGCCAAAATGTATATTTTAAAGATACCTTGATTTCAAAATTTGGATATAAGGATATGTTACTTTGGAAAAGAGGTTCTGCTTTTGTTTCCACAGAAAGCCAGAGGCTGTGGATTTGTTCCAGATTAAGATACATCAGGTTTAGCCGGGTGGTGGTGGCACACACCTTTAATCCCAGCACTCGGGAGGCAGAGCCAGGTGGATCTCTGTGAGTCTGAGGTCAGCCTGGGCTACCAAGTGAGTTCCAGGAAAGGCGCAAAGCTACACAGAGAAACCCTGTCTCGAAAAACCAAAAAAAAAAAAAAAAAAAAAA
Organism: Peromyscus leucopus; assembly: GCF_004664715.2. Taxonomy (NCBI): domain Eukaryota; kingdom Metazoa; phylum Chordata; class Mammalia; order Rodentia; family Cricetidae; genus Peromyscus; species Peromyscus leucopus. Next base: position 55,883 of record NW_023505238.1, on the reverse strand, counting down.
AAAAATAATAATAATAATAATAATAATAATACATCAGGTATCAGGTTTCACCAGCCAAGACCCCCTGAAAGGTCTCTGATGACACCATGGCCCAGATGATCCAACATCCAGAGCGGTTTCAAGGCAACTGGTTCATACAATACAGCCTCACAGACTACCCCATAGGCCTAAAATTTTCTTTGCGTCCCCATAAGATACAGCGGCCCCCTCCAGCAGGAAGTATTAAGAGATGCTATGCTCAAATTCCCAAATATACCAAGCTGGCTTTAGAGGTGGAATTGGCTCACTCCCCCTCTAAACCCAGACATATTGCTTTAAAAAAAAAATGGTTAAGAGATTCTTGTGTCCCAAATCAGAAGAGCTCTCTGGTGTGGGACAGAGAAAAACCAATATTTTTATTTAAAACAGGTTGATTATAAATGTGATCTCTTTCTAAAAAAGAAAAGGGGATATGATATAGATATATAGGAAGATATAGAGATGATAAGATAAAAGGGTAGATTAATGAACCTACTTTTAAAGAACAACTTGTTTAAAATGTTTTACATTGGTATAGATTTTAGTTTATGTTTAAAATGTTTTACATTGGTATAAATTTTAGTTTATGGATACAAACTTGAAGTTAATTTTGTTATACTGTATATATATATATATATATATATATTTCTATTCTTGTTTGAGGTATTATGTTTAACTCATTTAAAATTGTAATGGATAATTAAAAATAGATTAATAATTAGTCATCTATGATAATCATATTTGTAGCCATGTTGGTTAAGTCTTCTAGGTATACATAGATATATTTCAAATAGATAGGTAATCTTCAAACACTTCATAGACCTAGAGAATATGGCATTTAAATAACTTAGAATTCTGTTGATGTGAGACACAACTGCTCCTGGCTGCACCAATTGATCCCGAGAGAATGTTGGGTTTCTAAGACATTTCCATTTGGAAGTTTGTCTTTTGGCACAAAATGGCCTACTGGGCAAAGAACTGCCCTTGCCTTGATGGCTGACAGTACAAATGCAATGCTGTCCTTTCTGGACAAGCGGGACACAAGGAAAGTGACCACTGTACTCTGCCAAGACAGGGTAAGATGGTCTTTCAGAAATCCTGCTTCTGAAAATGGTCTGTCAGATACTCTAGGCCTGTAGCCAATTTGAATGCACCAACAATGCTGAGAAACATTAGGTGACTGTCCAGGCTGCCAGCTGTCTTGGTCTACTCTTGCAAGATTCCTGAAAGTTGCTTGCATCCATCTACCATTTCTCAGGTACCATTATGTTCCTTCTCAGGTCTTTGATGTGGTTAAAGACTAGATAGTTGTAATTTCCTCAGTTATGATAAAAGATAAGTTAGATATAAAACTTTAAACTCACAAATATAAGATAGATAGGACATCTTCTTTAATATTGTAACTATAATTCTTGCTCGATAATTGTTTTGTTATATGTAATTTTACCATGTTAAAGTTAAAACCTTCCCTTTTAAAAAAAGAAGAAAAGGGGAAGTGCTGTGGTTATCACTCTATATAAATAAAACACTGATGGCCAGTGACCAGGCAGGAAGTATAGGCGGGACAAAGAGAGAGGAGAATTGGGGAAACAGGAAGAAGGAGGAGAGACATTGCAGCCACCGCCATGATAAGCAGCATGTGAAGATGCCAGTAAGCCACCAGCCATGTGGCAAGGTATAGGTTTATAAAAATGGGTTAATTTAAGATATAAGAACAGTTAGTAAGAAGCCTGCCACGGCCATACAGTTTGAAGCAATATAAGTCTCTGTGTTTACTTGGTTGGGTCTGAGCGGCTGTGGGACTGGCAGGTGACAAAGATTTGTCCTGACTGTGGGCAAGGCAGGAAAACTCTAGCTACAAGATGCGATCACAGTTTTGGTGGTGGTGGTGGTAGTGGTTTAGAGAGAAGCTTGTATTCACTTGAAGCAGTTTTTAGGACACAGGCTGAGTTTGCAGATTTGTATTTGAATGGGCTATGGAAGGGGGAAAATGAATGGCTTTTATATATCTTTGCCCATAATGTACGCTGCACCATACCTCCTCTGACCAGCAGCCTCTCCTGTGTGTGAAGAGATTCTGCATCTTAAGACCGACTTCTCACATCCTCTTAGGAACCAGAGCTGTTTATTATTATGTGTTTTGTTTAATTAAGAACTGTGACTTGTCTTAAAATCTGTAAGCAAAATAGTGACTCGATGGAATGTGTGGAAGTGCTGACTATTGCTGTGATAGCAAAGGTGTCATGTGACTGATAGAAATTACTTCATGGGATCTTGTGGCCGATACAAGATACCGCTGGAACCCAATTCTTTGTCCCCTCTGTCTCCAAAAGTTCATCTTAGAGGAAACTTTTCACTGTCTAGGAGCTCATTGTCTTTATGCTTTTCTTACGCTTGCTCTCCCTCTCCCTCTCTCTCTCCCTCCCCCCCCTCTCTCTCTCTCTCTGTGTGTGTGTGTGTGTGTGTGTGTGTGTGTGTGTGTGTGTGTGTAACGTCCCAAAGGACCAGGCCTTTCCAGTTACCCACAGAGAGCTTCAGCTCCCCGTCTTTAAATATGAGAATTGTGTTCATTTTTGAGGCAGGCTCACTGGCCAAGAAGTCACTAGGCTGTCTGGTGAGAGAGTCCATGAATCTGCCTCTTTCCACCTCTCCAGGGCTAGAATTACAAACATAAATTACCATACCCAGCATTTTTTTATTTAGGGTTTGTTTTTATTATATAGGGTTACATAAAATGATTTTCATGCATGAATATATTTTACTTTTGTGAATATCCCTATCATTCCCAACTATCTCTTCCCTTCTCATCAAAATTACTTTTATAAGGTTGATGAGAAGCAAGCACTTTTAATCAATTTTTTTAAGCTGGATTCTATGAGTTAAACACAGATCCTTGCAGTTGAGAGGCAAACACATAACTGACAGAGCTCTCACAGCCCGATTTCCTCTCCTCTTGGTGAACTATTTCAGGTTTGTCTCCAGCTGTCCAATAAAATAAATAATCACCCTAAAAATAATCATAGTACTTTTGAGACTATAATTCTCTAATTCCACCCTTTTCTTACCTCCCTCCAAGTCCTCCCATGCACCCCCCCTTGCTCTTTCAAACTCATGGCCTTTTTATTTTTGTTACATATGTGTGTATTAAAAAACAAACAAAAAACCAAAAAACCAGCCACTTATCCCTGACACTAGAGAAGAATTGCAAACAACTTTTAAAAATAAAGCAAGTGTTTTCATGTCAATGTTTTAATTTTTAATGATTGGAGACTGTTGTATATCATATGTGGCAAACACCTAGGAACCACAGGTCATGCAGATACCACAGAAGAAGAAAAAAAATCAAACTTTTGCCTCAGGGAGGAATAAGCAGAAAAGACTTTTTATTATTTCATGTGTTGTTTTGAATATATTATTCCAAAGAGCACTTAGCACCTTCACAGTGCTAAATTAATTTAAAATGATAATATTTTTCCTTCTTTTCTAAGATCTTTTCTGTGGGAGGATGCAGGAGGTAGACAGCAGAACCGGGGGCTTTGATCTTGCCTGTAAAGTACTTCAAGTCCAAAGTCTTGAGGTGACATTTTCACAAGCTCAATTTGTTGCTGGGATACAAAGCTGGGAGGTAGAATGTAGCTCTATTTCATCAGTTTATAAAAACTATATTTTTAAAGGGCTGTCCCTGCTTTTTAGAACATTTCCTCTGTTTCAGATCTTTCTTAGCCCTCCAGCTTCCCTAAAGGCTAGTTGGACATGTAATTTCTATAGATGTCTCAATGACTTCCTCCAACTTGGAAGCGGCTCCCTCTGTAGGCACTGAGTACTGTTGCTTCCATGTACTTCATAGCAGAACCAAGGTGAACTCTCACTTCCCTGGAACACAGAGCAAATGACTTTTCTTGAGCCTCTGATGCAGTAAGTGCTGGGAGACTGGGACCTGTGTCTCCAGCAGAATGGAAGTTTTTCCATGGAGAATTTACAAAGGGAGACTGGCTCTTGCAGATGTACTTTGTTATAAAATATGATAAACTTGTCTTTATCCCTCTATTCTTTCCCCTTAATGGGTCTCTGTTTTAATTTCTGTTTGTTTGGTTTTTCTTTTCTTTCAATTAAGAATGCCGAATTTCATAACATGAACACTAGGGGTGGCTCAGCAGTTAAGAGCCCACATTGCTTTGCCAAGGACATAGATTCAGTTCTAGAGGATCTGGTACTCTGTGGCCTCCCTGGGACCTGCATAAAAACCTGCACATAAACTTGTGTGGGTACACACACATACACATAAGCAAAAATAATAAATAAATCATTTTTAAAAGAAAACAAAAGACTTCCTACCCAGGTATAAAGCTAGTACAGTGTCCACTTACTTCCTTTCTTTTGCAAGAGGCTATCTGACGTCTTCCTTTCCCTCCATTGCTCTGTGTGCTCTCTTTTTCTTCCTATCAAAGCTGACAGCAACAATTTAGAGTATTCTCTGACATTCTAAGAATTTGAAGTTAGGTGTCACCTCTTCTAACTAGCCCGGCCCCACAACTACACTCAAGGGTGGACCAACAGTGGGTAACCTCCTCTTAAAATCAATGGCATGGAAAGATCAATTGAAAAAAGTACACTTGAGTAAGCAAGAGATACAGGAATAGAAGAATGGAAAATTGGGAACCTAAATAAAAATACAAAGACACACCTTCGTAGTAGGCATTTTCTCTTTAGACTGCCAGCCAGCTCCCAAATAAAGGCACAGAGACTTATTATTAATTATGAATGCTTGACCATAGCTTAAGCCTGTCCCCCTAGCTCTTTTTAACTGAATTTAACCTTTTTCTACTCATCAACATTTTGCCCTGAGGATTTTTTTAGCTTTCTTTCATTCTGTATGTCCTACTTTCCTGTTTTTTCCATGTCTATCTGTCTGGCCCCTGTTGTCTCCCTGGTGTCTCTTTTTCTTTCATTCCCTAACCATAAATTTCTCCTCCCACTTACTCTCCCTGCCTAGCAGTCCCACCTATACTTTCTTCCTCTCTTTTGGCCATTCAGCTTTTTATTAGACCAATTAAGTGCCTTAGGCAGGCAAGAAAAAACAGCAGAACATCTTTACATAATTAAACAAGTGTAACACATCTTTACATGGCTAAACAAATATTATATAGCATAAACAAATGCAACACATCTTTACACAGTTAAGCAAATATTCTGCAACATAAACAAAGACAACACATTTTTACATAGTTAAACAAATGTAACACATCTTTGCATAGTTAAACAAATATTCCACAACATTTTCTCCTTCATCAGGTACGAATTACATTTACAATATCCAGTCCATTTGCATTTGCAAATTCAGAGAAAATACTCCATTATCTATCATATCTTGGTGAGTGCAAAGTTGTATACCTATTTTACTTTCTGCCCTAACTTGTATTACCAATCCAAAATTATCTTTTCAGACCTTAAGACATTTTCTTAGGTAAATGATTTAAACTTTTATGTTTCTCAATCTTATACACTTTTCATCTCTTATGTAAGTTTCTTTTCTGAATTTGCTAACAAGGAAAACAATAACAATCTTGTTTTCAACTCTATCAGAGATCTGAGAAGGATATAATGTCACCTGAGTAAACAGAAAGTGAAGAGCAAGAAACTTCCAAAACTAGAGAAATGACAAAAACTTCTGGCTTCCTGGACAGCCAACCAAGATTCTGCTACAATGTTGGGCATCCATCTTTGGTCGACAGGCCTAGAATATCTGACAGATTTTCTGTGAAGCAGGAATTTTCCTTGTCTTGGCAAAGTTTGGCAGACTTTTTTCCTGTGTACCCTGCTTGTCCAGTTTGTACAATATACTGTCAGGAGTCAAGGTAAGGCAGTTTCTTGCCCAAATAACTAGCATTACCACAACAAAAGCAGACTACATATGGAGGTACTTCAATGCCCCATCATACTTTTATGAAGTAGATTGGTGCTGCCAGGAGCAAACAGGTCTCATTGTCTTGAAAAGCCTTAGGTTATTAAATATCTTCAATGCCATATTCTGTAGGACTCTGAAGCATTTGAAGATTACCTATCTAAAATATATTTGTTTAACCTTGAAATATACCTAACATGACTACAGGTTTGATTGTTATAAATGACTATTAACCTGCATTTCTTAATTATCCTGTTTGTAATAATAGTTTTCAATGACTAAAACTTTGTATTACATTTTCAAATGAACTACATAGGTACAATACCTTAAACAAGAGTAGAAACATATATGTTTATATTAAATAAATCAAATTTGTATCAATGTACAAAAATTCATACCAATGTAAAATATCTGAGATGAATAGTTGTTTTTTTTAATCCTATATTCCTATATACCCACTAAATGACCTATAACATCTATAGAGACAAACATTTATAACCAAACAAATGACTAAAAACAACCCACCCCAGCTCTTGGGAATATGGGTATTGTGTTCTCTAGACTGCTTCTTCTTGTCTGAGTGCAACATCATCCCTAGGGAACCCTGAGAAAACTGAGATAATGCCCAAATCCCAAGAAAACTAGCTATAACACTTCTTGTCTAGTCTCTGTGCAATGAGAAAGCTCAAGGCTTATCTGAAGTTCTGACTAAAATAGTCTGTAAGACTGGACCATCTCAGCTACCAGCCTTGAAGTTTTTATGAATGCAGAACTCTGAGGAAACTGCAACAGAGGCACTCTGAAAGGCTGGATAATATGGGCTACCTGTTTTCATTGGTGTCTGGTTCCCTTGCTCTGAAAACACACAAACTTTCAAAAGTAACATACATATCTGCATTAACACAAGTATGGATTTCATGTTATACACAAGCCATACAATGATGATTTTTTTGTTTTGTTTTTTGTTTGAGCAGATAAAAGACATCTGTCACCTTTACAAGTTTGTTTGGACTGAGTAACCAAACCTATATCCATGCATTTGAAAGGAGGGACATGTAATAATAAGTCATGAGGACTCTGTAACAATAAGATTTATTGTATCTCATCCATTCTCAGAGCTGTTCCATGTCAAGGGATCAGCATATATGTCACCTGTTTTGTAGTTTTTTCTGGGTTTATTTCTTTAGGTTTATAGCCAAGATTTTCAGGAGGTCTCCCCTAGTCAACCTGATCCCTATTAACTTTGAAGTAATCCATAGCCTTTCTTTTCCCATGGAAACAAAAGCACAACCTCTCCCTTAACACTACATTTTCTGAATTCTGTTTTAAAATTAAGATATCCTAAAGTATCCAGGCTAGTTTAACTCAGCAATGCATTTTACAGTCCCATGTCTCTCAGCAGCTACCATTTGCTCATCAGCATTCAAAAATTTCAAAGTCAACAAAGCACCATACAGGATCCTAACTCCCTGTGTATTTACCATCTTTATGTGGCTTATTCTTTTTCTATTTCTTTATTCTTTCTTTAAAGACCTCTCTTAATTAATTTTAAACTATTTATTTTTTCTATGACTGTCTATACCCATTTTCTTTTCCTTCTTAAGCACCTACATACACCTTAACCTGTTTAAAGTTTTTTGGTCTGGACCTGTTTCACTGTGCACCTGTAGTGTTCTCTTTTCATGTGAGCCATGTTCTCTTTCCATGTGAGCCAAACTTTAAAGTAGTTCTTCACCATTCGGCTCTAGTGGTTGTCTCTGCCCCCTTCTCAGGTATGTGAGAGCCAAGCCTTAAGCCCAAGGGCCTGACCAAGAGCTGTATGTAACCAGGAGCTACACTTAACCACCCCAGCTCTAGGAAGTTGGTGCCTGCACTATGGTAGGTGTTTTTACTTAGTCTGCTATTTCTACAAAGTATGTCAGGTGCTCAAGTGCTCTACAGTACAGCAGTGCCTCTTGAAGGAGCTGTATCCATTTTTTTGTTGTTGTTACTGTTGTTGTATGGTTTTTGTTTTTTCTTTTTCAGCTTTGCAGGCCCTATGTGGAAATTCAGGCCCCACGTTGGGTGCCATTTTGTAGTTACTTTTTCTCCTTTGGCCATCAGCCAGCTCCCAAATAAAGATACAAGAGATGTATTATTAATTATGAATGCTCAGCCTTAGCTTAAGCTTGTCCATTAGGTCTTTTAACTTAATTTAACCTGTTTCTATTCATCTACATTTTGCCCTCAGGGCCTTTTACCTTTCTTTTATTCTATATGTCCTACTTTCCAGCTTCCTCCATGTCTGTCTTTCTGGCACCTCACATTTCCATGGCCTCTCCCTAGCATCTCTTTTTCTTTCTTACCCCAAGCCTAAATTCCTCCTCCTACTTACTCTTCCTTCCCAGAAGTCTTACCTATAACTCCTCCCTTACTATTGGCCATTAACTTTTTATTAGACCAATTAGGTGCCTTAGGCAGGTAAGGTAAAACAGCAGCACATCTTTGCATAGTTAAACAAATATTCCACAAAACACCTTGTAGGAGAGATTTGGATGTGAGGAAAGATAAAAAGGAGAAGAAGAAGGGAATGAGAGGAGCAGAGAGACCTAGGAGGAGAAGACAAAAGGAAGGAGGTGATAAGAAAACAAAGAAGGGAAGATGAGAAGAACATGAAGTGGAAGAACAAGAAAGGGGCAGACAAAGAAAGGAGCAGTTAAAGGATGAGAGAGAAAAATAATGTACATTTCTAGAGACAAAAGTCTATAAGTGGGGAGTCCATGTAAGAACCTGTGTATGAAGAATTAAAAACAAAATTATATCTAATATGACAAAGTAGCCAAGGGTAGAGTTTCCTTGTAGATTTGATGAAGGTATGGATATAGATTACTGATGGCCATCTTAAATCCTGCTAAAATAAAAAGGAGGTAAGTTCAAATAATTTAAACTAGTGAGATCTTGAGTATTGATTTTATACCTGGTTGCTCAAGTAGGAAATGGGAATCGAAAGCAGTTAAAGTTTACGAATAGGTGCTTCATTCATGCCTCGATTCTTTTTTTAAAAATGTGTGGCAATTCATTAATGCGTTAGAGTGCCTATTTAGATGATTACCACAAAAGTTGAAATAGAATCAACAGAGTATTTTAGGGTGTAAAGCTAGATGACCTGAATGGAGGAATGGTTATCATCCATCTCCAAAGCTTTTCACGTCAGGAGTGTGCATGTGTGTGCAGTGCACATGTGAAATATTTTTCTCACTGCACATATTAATCAAAAGCCATCGTAAAATGCTGACATGTGTGCAATGAAGAATTCAGAGGATTTGGAAGTGGTAAGTTGTTTTGAGCAGTTTCACCAGTGTCTCCATTCTGAGGGGGATGGTTTGCTTCCCAATGGACCTGTCCTTTTCTTCAGCCCATTCTGGTTCCAGAGTGGATTTTTCATCCCAAGTCATTACTTAATTAATGAATATAAGAAACACCATGACCCCACATCCACACCATCAAGGAATTGCAAGTCAAAATAACAAGATACCACTACACTATCAGAATCACCCAAATCCATAGCAGTGATAGCATCAAATGCTGTTGAGTGATGAAGCAGCTGACACTTCTTTAGTGCTGGTGGAAACAGAAAATGGTAAGGCCACTTTGGGAGACAACTTGGCAATCTTCTGCCAAACTGGAAAGGCTCCTATGATCTGATATGATAATTGTGCTGCTTGACTAGTTACCCTAAAAAGTAGAAAACTGGTGCCCATACAAAGGGTTACACAAAGATGCTTGTCACAACTTTATCCATAATTGACAAGATATAGTAGTGATGAAAATGTCCCTCAGCAGGTATGAGTATTATAAACTGTGGGGCATGTAGGCGATGGGATATTACTCAGTGATAAAAGGAAATGAATTATTAAACTATGAAAAGACCCAGATGATGCAAACTATTGCTAAATGAAAACAAACGAATCTGAAAAAGCTACACATGATATCATTCAAACCACATGGCACTCTGGGAAAGGCAAAATCATGGAAACAATCATAGGAACACTGTTTTCTGGGAATTACAGGGTATGAAAAGTATTCTTAGAGTTGTTTTACATGATACTACAGTAGTGAAGGCATGCTGCCTGTCCTGATTAGGGTTTCTAGAGCTGTGACGAGACACACCACGCAAACTATTATAAAGGCAATCATTTAATTGGGGCTGGTTTACAATTCAGAGGTTTAGCTCATTATCGTCATGGCAGGAAGCGTGGTGTCATATAGGCAGACACGGTGCTGGAGTTCTACACCCAGATCAGACAGCATCAGGAAGAGAGAGACACTGGGCCTTGCTTGAGCATTTGAAGTATCAAAGCCCACCCCCAGTGACACAATTCCTCCAACAAGGCCATGCCTACTCAAAGACAGGTGTTTGCTTATCCACACCTCCTAACAGGACTACTTTCTAGTGACCATGCATTCAAATATATGAGCCTAGGGAGGCCATTCCTATTCAATGCTTTGCATCTACTCCATCCCGCAGACTGTACCATAACCAGGATCCTAGTGCAAACTATCAACTTGTGTTAATGTTGTGTTATTGTAAGTTCACTGATGCTGAATGTGGAGCATTCTGCTGTAGGATGTGAAAGCTGAAGAGGTTAGGCATGTATGAGTCCTCTGAGAACTCTCTGAACTCTGCTCATCTTCATTGTGAACTTAAAAATATTCTAAACATGAAATTTGTATTTATAGAAGCAAGGAAATGCATATAACATTAGTTTTTTTTGCCAACTTTTTGTCCTCCAAAAAGTTATACCTTTTTATTCTCCCATCATTTGTATGTATTATCTTCTTCACACCTACTCAAAGTCTGTAGACTATTTATTTTATGTTTTTACTACTATTTCTATATGTTGAAAATCAACATCTCATTTTTTAAATATGCATAAATTTATGTTCAAAGCTAAAAACTGTTTATAAGCTATTTAAACTTCACATTCATTGCCTGTTTGTGTGCCTCAAAAAGTACATTTTAAAAGTTGGTCCTGATTTTAAATTACATTAATTAATTAATTAATTTCACCTGCCAAGTATGACACCTTCCATGGTGAGTTCAATCTCATCTGGGCCCATTAGAGTGTCTTATGGATCCTGCTTTTGAGAAGCAGTATTTTTGGTGTTTGCTTATCCGTGACTCAACATTACTGAAACATTTCTGCTGGAATGAAGGATGTACGTCCTTTATACCATTGTTCGTAAAGGCCATGGGCTCTTCTGCTACAGCTTTTGACTGTTTGACCTTCAGGAGCTGCAATACAGAAAGCCTCCTGCTCCCTTTCCTTCCTCCACAACTGTTTTAGCTCCGTTGAAATCTTTTTTCCTGCCTCCAGAAGAAAGGTCATTGCAACAGAGTCTCTTTGTGCTCGATTTCCACATCCACAACTTAAATAAATAGGCATTTCTGAATGGAGATGAACTCAAAATGGCTTCTTCATCCTTAGCCCTGTGATAACTTTAGAATAGGTCCCCAGCAACCCCTTCCCCACTGCAGCTCCAATATCTGTAGCACCTCCATCATGCCATTTTCATGCTTTCATTATATAGTCCACTTCCACAGGAGCAATGTGTCAGGAAGTGCCGGGCTTGTGACTACAGTTAAAATTGTCCTCAACAAATCGGCACTGCCATCAGCTCAGAGCTGGGCTAATAATGCCATCCTGTCAGCGTCCATGCTTTTGATAAACATTTCTTCTGAGCAAAGGATGTGGGAAAGTTATGTAATCATTTGGAAATATGTCAACATAGCTGTGGGATTGGGGCAATTAAGCTTGCTCTTCCTTGCATAAAATGCAGAATGGGGTCAGAAAAGTGGGTACTTACACCCAATTTAGTGATGGTGTAGGGAGCCAATTGGTTTGCTTAATGTTTCCTTGTTTGTGTGTAGTTGGAATTTATTCGGGAATGGATGCAGGAGGTAAGAAGAAAGAAAATGTGTGGTAGTGAACAGCTCCACAAAAGAGAAAAATTAAATGAGTGCCTCTACCTCCTACCGTGTATATGTGTGTGTGTGTGTGTGTGTGTGTGTGTGTGTGTGTGTGTGTGTGTGTTTAGTTGGGGTAAAGATTTTGATGGCTTCTTGTTTGCTCAGCCTCTTATTTTTTGAACTTAAAGTTGCTCTAGGTTTCTTTCTGTCCTCTGATCATGTGCCCTGACATGATGCAGCGGCTTCTTGTAGAGGCACCGGCCACATCTCTGTAGGTGGGAGGGTCGTCACTGACATGTGAAGCAATCTATGCATGCATCACCTGTCTGGAGTCCTGACATTTGTCTGTGATGAACAGTGACAAGATTTCTGTCTCTTTTAGAGCCAAATTGCATGAAGCTCAGGGCTGAGATTCCCAGGGTGCCTGCTCAATTAGGTGCACATTACAGACCCTGTCCTCATTCCTTTGCCCTTATCCTCATGGTATTAGGTTTTGTATATTTAATTTGGTTCATATTTTTAAATAGAGACCTTTCTCTGGTCATTGCTTCCTAATATGTTTGGGCCATATCCTTTATCTGAAAATAAGGAAGGCCAAGTAGGCATTTCTAATTCTTACCAGATCAAGGACTGATCTGAGTGTGTTGGCAGCTCATAAGAAGTGCTCCATACTTGGGCTGATGGTCTGCCTGTCCTAGACAGAGACCTGGAATCCTAACCCCATCTCATGATGTCACTGAATGTCATGTTGTATTCAGATGCACCCTGGTGTCTGTGGTACAGGAAGCTTAGTTTAGCTTCCCGGGTGGGGTGGTATCTTTGTCTTCGAGGTCTGAGTGTGTTGAGATCATGCTTTCCTGGTTATTCCACCCATTGTAGACGTTTCTGTAGTGAGCAGTTGGAGCAGAGGTGGGCTTCCTGCAGCACATGTGGTGTCTCCGCCCGCATCTGCGTGGTGACGATCATTGGTACTCTATGCCAAGTGCTAGCCCTTGAAGTAAGCTGCCTCCACATTTTCCTTGAAAGCCCCAATGTTTGGAGATGGAGAGAGGTGGGAAAAGGAAGGATCGGAGATGAAAGAGAATTCTGGCCTGAACCAGATGGAGAAGCTTCAGAGAGACAGGCCAGGGAGGAAGCAAAGAGTTCTAGTGTGGACGTCTCCCTTCCTTCCTCTGCTCACTCTCTTCTTTTGTCCTGTGCACACTCCTTTCTTCCTCTACCCTTGTTTCTGATCTCTGGAATCTCCTGGCCTGCCTCTCTGTTATAAATGGCCATACTAATGTCTGCCAGGTGTTTCCCTTTGAAAAACCGAGTCTAACAGGATGGGTAAGAGAGGAAACAGTGAGGAATCAGATATCTAAGCTTTGGGCTAAAAGTGGGGTCTGATAAAAGAGGGATCTCAGAACATCGGTAGCTATGATGTTAAAGAAGTGCACTCTGAGTCCAGATACTCTAGCCTTCGGTACTGAAAAAAAAAATAGTGGACTGTCTAAAATTACTCAGTCATAATACCTCACAGGAAATATGATAATAAATTAAGAGCCATTCTTTGCAAACTCTGTCAATGCTGTTGCAGAGATAATCAATAAGTAAGACACTCTGCAGGAAAGTCCATGGTAAGAATAGCAACCTTTGTCACAGAGTAACAAAGGCAAAAGAAAACTCAAAAGGTGTTTGTTTCAAGAAACAAATGAGTTCCAATTTAGCAGGAGTCAGGTCATGTAAAGATGGGAATTTTCACTTGGATGGGAAATGCCAAAGCAGAGTATAATGAAATAAACTTGTTGGGTTGTATGTAGACTGAGTCTAGAATCCTGGTGAGTTCATTGATGACAACCTGGTATGTCCCTGGCCCTCAGGACAGTTGTGCTTTGTGAGACAAAAGATATGGATATGATTTTTTTAAGACACATCATTTAAAAGCATTCTATGCTTATATATGTTCATATATGTGAGCATATGTATTTATTTGCATTACAAATAAAAAAAGAATAAAAGTTCTTTTGCATGGGGTTCTGAAGCACACAGGCACTCCTGAGGACTATTACTTGTTCTTGTTTAGCAACAAAGAAGAAAGTCCAAGATTCCACCACTTTGAGACTGACTTATTACATCAACAGAAGGCTTACATTAAAAGACAAAAGAGCACTCTGTATAGATAGTTTAGGGAACTACTTCTTACATCATTGAAATTGCTGGAAACATCTGGCTGCCATACACTTGCCCTGAACGAATGTCTTCTATAGGAGAGATCACTGCATCTCTTAGCCCTCACCATGGTCCCCTTGCCTTGGTGTTTTTCTAGGGTGTTGCTTTTCCTGTGTATGGGATGATCCTGTGACCAAAGGTGTTTCCTATCTGTGAGATGTGCTCAGTATTTTATCCTGATTGGATCATTCTGGTTAATAATAATTCAGACTAACATAACCAGTTTTAAGAAGCCTTCCTGTTTTCTCTTTACTGAAAACAATATCATCTCATGAGCCTTTAAGTTCATCACGATGTACAACCCAAGTTCTTGAATGTATTAGTCCTTATCAATGTAGTCAAAAGAGATAAGAAAAAAAACGAGAATAAGACCACCAGAATCTAAGTTCCCCTTTTTTTTCTGTATTGTGCTATTCAGATGGAAAAAATTAGCAAATATCTGACAGTTGGATACTGGGGTACTCAGACTGGATCATATATTCAAAGTCACCAAAAAAAAAAAAAAAAATGCCGGGCGGTGGTGGCGCACGCCTTTAATCCCAGCACTCGGGAGGCAGAACCAGGCGGATCTCTGTGAGTTCGAGGCCAGCCTGGGCTACCAAGTGAGTTCCAGGAAAGGCACAAAGCTACACAGAGAAACCCTGTCTCAAAAAAAAAAAAAAAAAAAAAAAAAAAAAAAAAAAAAAAAAAAAAAAAAAAAAAAAAGTCAAGTTGCTGCTAACTCTACTGTCCAGCTTGCTGCTGTGCAAAAGGATTGATATTTACTCTTCTCTCTAAATCCAATGCTTAAGACACTCCACCAAGCAAATTGCTGAAGTAATACCTGAGGTTTTGCTGAGATATACTGGAGTCAAAATCCCTGAGGACAAAACAGCTGCAAAGGATTGAAAGCTAGAAAATCAGTTTCCAACCTAGATCCCTAAATTAATTCACAGTTGTCATTGAGTCCCTAATGGGGTTCACACTTGGCAATACTGGAGGCTCCACTTGTATTTATGAGGCTCCAGTTGGGCATCTCTACAACTACAACATAAGTTAATAATTTTAATTTTATATGCTAAAAATGACCTCTATTCTATCTTGCATGATGCCTTTAAGGTAGTAGGGAATTTTGTATTCATTTCAACCGTTTATTGATACAACAAATATTAAGCACATGGTATCTCACAGGCCCTACTCTGTCAATTGAGATTTGACTTTTAAGAGTGTTGGGCTTGGATTTTAGAACAAGTCAATTTATTCCAAAAATATTTTTATCACTGTGGGAGGCACATCATTCAAGGTTACTGCCTTAAAGATATAATGAAGATAGGTGCATAAACAGATGGTTTCAATATAAGTCAGACATGGCCAGCTGAATAAGACAGAGGAAAGGCTATCTGTTAATACTGGAAATAGGAAACAACATGTTACTTCAGGGAATAACTCGGTGTAACAAACCCTGACAATGAGAAGCTTGGCACAAGTGTGTAGGAATAGGTCTATGTGATAAGCTCTGCCACCTCACCTTTTTGTAAGAGCCATGAACAGCTGAATTGGTTTTTTAAATTAGTGATAAGGAAAAGCTATATGTAAAAGCAGTCACTCCGGCACCATTTTAGGCTTTAGATTATGGACGCTAAAAGTCAAAGCTCAAAGACCAGTGAGGACATGTCTGTCAGTTGAAAAACAATGCAGATCTGAAAATCTGCGCCAGTGCATCTTGACCCAAACTTACAAGTGGAGCGCATGAGAGGCTGGCAGGAAGAGAGGCAGAGAAATGCACTCGCTTCTGAGATATCATCTTCCTGGAATTTAAGCCAGCCAGGCTGTTCGCTGTCCCTTTTTATGTAAATATACAACTGAAGGTTGAGGGGGACCTTAACAATGGAACCTTGCTGACATGTTTGGCTGTGGTCACCAGTGCTATGAAAAAAGAATTAAAATTCTAAGTGGAGATCTGACTTTTGAGCATGCTAATCTTGGGTTCTAAAATGACATGTGGACTATGTGAGATGTGTGTGTGTGTGTGTGCGTGCGTGTGTGTGTGTGTGTGTGTGTGTGTGTGTGTGTGTATGTGTGTGTGTGTGTGTGTTATTATGACAATAATGCTTCCAACTTAACCGAGAAGTGGATGTTGTAAAATCTACTTCTCTTAAACCCTCACTTGTGAGTCAAGCAGACAGAACCTCTTTTAAATAACTTTGACCTTTATGATCTTTGAGAGTATCCAGAGATGAATTTCAGATATAGTGACTTAAATGTGGTCCAGGACACTGCACTTCATGGTATCTAGTCATAGCACTGCTTACCTTTAGAATGGATTCCTGCCCACTGAAAGCCCCATATGGAATTTATTATAAAATACAAAAACCTGCAGTCAGCAAAGAATTATGTAGAAGGAGGTTCAGAGCTGGGACCATCCTTCTCAGAGGAGAAGATGTATAAATGGAGCAAATCCCAGACAGAAACACAAACAACTATCATTTCATAAACTCCCAAACACAATTTACTATAAATATTCATATGTACTCACTTCAGCGAAATTGCCTAACATCTCTTCCTGCAATAGAGAAACCACGTTTTGCGGAAAACCTCATCATCAATAGGTACTTTTAAATCAAGCACAGAACGAGATTGTTATATATGGAGTGATATATTTTGAGTCCAAACACTTCTGCTTTAAAGCTTAGTAGTCAAATTTCCTTGGAAAATCATGTGACCAAGGCCTGAACTCCTAAAGCTTGCACGTGTAAATGCCCACCTCTTCATAGAAACCAGGTCTAGACCTGGCACCATGACTCCATTCCCTTCTTTCTCTGTTAGCTAGTTATGTCTTCTAAAGCTGGCTTTGTCCTACCAGCACACAATGTACTCTTCATTAGTCTATGCTTAAGAAAAAAATCCCTTCGTAATTTTTCAGCTTGAAAGACAAGATTGTCATAAATGTCCAGCAAGATAAGATCACAATTAAATCATTCATATAAGTAAAATAGCTTAGAAACTGGCAGCAAAAATATTTCAGACTCTGTGTATTTTCCTCTTTATCCAGGGCAATGTGCTGCAAAGCATTCTGAGGTGGCAGCACTCTATTTATTGTACAATTATGTCATGATATCTTCTTATTGCCACAAAGCTGCCAGGAAGCTAGCTCTGTGTATGCCTGAAGAGTTTGCCTTGTATGAGTATTTGCATTAAATAAATGAAAATTCACCTCTTTGCATAGATAGCATGCAGAGACACAGAAGTGTTCCCTGCTATTAGAAATGGGCTCGTACAGGCTATAAACATTGTAAATGAATTTTTGGTTGATTTGTTCCATTTATATAAAATAGATTGAACATGCAGCTTTATGAAAATGTGTTTATTTAACCAGAAACCACAAATATTTTTAAGAATGCACTTTGCCATTTAACTTTTAATTTTGGGAGTTCTTTTTATGAATGTTCATAGTGATTTTATTGAACTGTAAGCTAAAATAAATGTACCAGAGGGGTTTTGCAGTGCTTTTCCTCCAAACAAAATGTTTATATGAGACAGAACACAAGTTCAGAGCTATGATTGATAGACGGTTAAAATGGTTAAAATAAAATGCTTGCCATGGGGAGTCTAGATTCAGGGCCACTTCACTGTGAATATTTAATTGTCCAAAGAAGTACAAACACTAATGGGCAATAGAAAGCATCCATAGTAATTATTTCTTTCCATTGTGATTAAAAAATTCCTACATGGCCATGACTTTCTTTACCTGCAACTGTAGAGAGAGAGAGACAGACAGACTGAGACAGAAACAGAGACAGAGAGAGGTGAATTGTTTATAACAGCCAATTTTATCAGTATTTTGAAATGCTAGGAGACCAAATCAAAATAGCATTGTCCACTGTGAACATTGGTGATTATACTGCCATTTGCAAAAGGCACGTGGATATGCATACACATGTACAAATACATACATACATACATACATACATACATACATATATTTATATATATAAAATTAGGGTTTTGAACAGAAATTAAATAACAGCAGAAGAGAAATTACATCCAGAGAAATGAAGTCGGAGGACAAATCTATTTTGGTTATCCTGGCGGTAATTCATGCCAGATAATCATGAGCCCAGCAGTTAATGACCTCTCCTCTGATACATTAAGTCCAACCAAAGATAATGGTGTCCTGGGTAAATTAACAAACCCAGTGGTAAACTTGCTTCCAGTTCAGCGGGAGACAGTGTGCAAATTAGCATCTGTTCTTAATAAGATCAGTGTCCTACAAGCCAGTTCTTCAGCGCTCACAATGCTGTCTCTTTCCAGGTGAAAATGTTTCTCCTGAGAAGCCTTGCACAATCCATTCTCTTGACAGAGATTGTTTTTATCCTAATCAGTTCCCCACCTTAAAACTTTCTCTATTTTTCCCTACCTTCCTGCTGTGAAAGCTGCTGTGAGTTGTTGAGAATGATTATTCATTTGTAAGCTTCTTTAATAACATTTTCGTTAGATGTCGAGGTTCCCAGCTGCGTGAACCAAGAGTTTGATTTTATAATTATAACCATGCTGCAAAAGTTATGGTCACTATATGGGAAATCTTGGTGGGATTCACTAATCGCTACTTTGTGGCTTTTTCAAACAGCATTTATATTTTGTTAAATAATTGGAACACCTAAGGACAAACAGGTGCTGAGTTATTTTGTAGAATGCTAGGTGTTTGGGGCGGTTGAGTGTATCCTTGGTACTTGAAAAGGGTCAAAACCTGCAGTGAGAGATAAGAGCTATTTTAAAGGTACATTTTCCCATGGTGTTTAGAAAATTATATATTTTGAAAGCAATGATTTACCAAAAACTTTATGATTCATGGAATACTGATGCACACCTGCTATTTTATTTGAATTAAACATCCATGGCTTATTCCTACTTGCTAGGGAAAAAAAACACAATATATGAGCTTTAGTGGTGCAAAGAAATGCAATTTAAGTGTCTAAACAAATAAATTGTCTGCACCAGTGTGTGTGTTTGGGTATGCACGTATGAGTGGAGACACCTACTTACCACCTTAGTCTTGAAGCAAAGAATACTTATCATGTGCATGCATATCTCAAAGAATTTGGGGTGTTTGGGATACAAGTTCTCACACATTGTCTGTCAAAAGTTTTGTAAGTTAAAAAAAAATAAGTTCCATCCATGGATCTTGTCTGAGGAATACTCTCACTGTAAAATGTTTACCTTTTGTGACACATACTATTATTTCATGATTATATTAAAATACTCTTAAAGAGTTTTACATGTTAACCAGCTACTAAGAATGCCTTAATAGAATACTAATTTTTGTTAGAGGTGTCTCGACAATTTGAATTTTATATGCATGCATTATGTTTTCTTAAAATGGGAAAATTATGCATCTGAAGGAATCTGTCTAGAGTAATGGGGTTCTATAGAGGTTATTTTCATCGCGTCCTCCTGCAGTTATAGCTGTTTTACATCTTATTTGCAACAAAAGGGAACTCTAATTATCTTCAAAAAGAGCAGAAAATGGTGTGTCTTGCTGCTGATGTAATGTTGATTCCTGAATGCTGCTGATAGGAACTGACAACTAAATGCGTGTCACACTTTTCAAAAATCAGCCACAGTGACAGGATAACCACCTTTTGTGACCTAGGAGCCCAAAAAGGAGTATATATTTGCCTGCTAAGTAGAAACAATTTCCAGTCTTTCTTTTTTAAAAAATAAAAATACACTTATCTTTAGGTTAGAAATAATTTATTTACTAATGTTAAAACTTGCTTATATGATTTAAATTTTTTAGAAACCACCTACTGTAAATTATCCTCAGTGTTTTAAATTTCAGTACCAACCTTGGAGAAGAGCAACCTGAACCCTGACCTGTTCCCTCTATTTCTTTCCTTTCTTTTTTTTTCTCTCCTTTTGACTTAGAGAAATGGGTAGGTATATATTTATGTCCAGTGCTGGAGTCCTGAATATAAAATTAACATGTGCTCCAGCTTTATTCTAAGTCACACGGATCTCATTTATAAATACAAATGAGATGCGCATAGCCTATTACAAAATATTAAAATTAGAATTGAAAAGAAGATTGCATGTTTGAGTCTGGCTGCAGGAGTCATGTTGGAGAGTGTTTGTAAGATTGAACTGGTCGACTCTGAGCCCCAAATATGAAATTAATCAATGCAGGTTTGTAATATACTGCAAATAACCAACCTGTACCACAACACTTGATTTAAGGTTCACATTAAGCGATGGTGAACAGCTATAGACAAGAAGTCATACTCATGCATACATGGCATGCTCAGATAGAGTGAACTCTACCTCCAAACCAAGATTGAACTTTTGTAGGTAATAAAACTTATACAGAATTTTATGTACAGCATGAGACATGGCATGGGATCCTATGGCTCCTATCTGTTGTTATTCCTTTCCTACCTATAGCAGGAGACTTGATAGGGACAGTACATAAAGGTAAATACTGGAAGAGATATTTATCTATACTATACAAAGTGCATCTTTATTTTGACTGCTTAGACCAGAGTTGTTAGTATGGATTTTGATATATAAAATGCATTGATGACTTGGCTCCTTACAAAGTAGATTAATCTACTTTTGTAATTAAATTAGCATTCTCTTTTTCCCTTTGCCCAGCTGGCTTTCAGTTGTTGATAATACAACTGAATAGGGAATAATAATAGGCAGAGAGGTGGAGAGTTTGATTAAAATATAAATAAGTTCAAATAATTGTATGCATTTTATGATTATGTGCACCCTCCTTCTCAAAGATAATAAATCAAAGTTGACTATAAATAAAACTCTACATTTGAAATGACAACATAATTCAAATATATTCCTTTGTTTACCTAAGAAAAATTAGCTCACTTTCTCTTGAGGCAGAGAACAGAGTAAAAAGGAGAATAAAGTGAGTCAAAGAGGTGGTGAGGTGTTTGAGGAGAAAAAAATATAAGCAGCGATGGATAAAGTAGGCTAGAGTACGGTCAAGGAGAAGTGTGTGGTTATCAGAACTCAGGAGAGCTGGCCCTGAAGAAATGACCACAGATTGAAGTAGAAATAACAGCAGAACCTGGGGACAGGAGAACAAGAGAAGATACTATTTCTTTTTTTTTAATTAATTTATTTATTTTTTATTTTACAATACTATTCAGTTCTACATAATAGTCACAGATTCCCTTGTTCTCTCCTTCCTGCCCCCTCCCTTCCCCCAGTCCACCCCCATTCCCACCTCCTCCAGATCAAGGTCTCCCCCGAGGACTGGGATTGACCTGATAGACTCAGTCCAGGCAGGTTCAGTCCCCTCCTCCCAGATTGAGCCAAGCGTCCCTGCATAAGTCCCAGGTTTCAAACAGCTAACTCATGCAATGAGCCCAGGACCTGGTACCACTGCCTAGATGCCTCCCAAACAGATCAAGCCAATCGACTGTCTCACCTATTCAGAGGGCCTGATCCAGTTGGGGGCCCCTCAGCCTTTGGTTCATAGTTCATGTGTTTCCATTCATTTGGTTATTTGTCCCTGTGCTTTATCCAACCTTGGTTTCAACAATTCTCCCTCATAAAAACCCTCCTCTTTCTCACTAATTAGACTCCCAGCGCTCCACCAGGGGCCTAGCCATGGATGTCTGCATCCAGATTCCTCAGTCCTTGGATGGGGTTTCTGGCACAACTATTAGGGTGTTTGGCCATCCCATCACCAGAGTAGGTCAGTCCCAGCTATCTCTCGACCATTGCCAGCAGTCTTTTGTGGGGGTATCTTTGTGGATTTCTGTGGGCCTCTTTTGCTCTTTGTTTCTTCCTTTTCTCATGTGGTCTTCATTTACCATGGTCTCCTATTCCTTGTTCTCCCTCTCTGTTCTTGATCCAGGTGGGATCTCCCGCTCTCTTTCCCTCGACCCTCGCCCTTCATTGCTCCCACTCATGTCCAGGCTGTTCATGTAGATCTCATCCATTTCTCTGTGTCTTTCTTGGGGTCCGTTTTCCAGGTAGCCTCACTGAAGATACTATTTCTATTGGTGACAATTTTAGGGACATAAGGAAGCATGTGAGTGGAATACATAGAATTTAGTCAATTTTATTAAGTTGGTCAAAAGAACAGTGCTACACTTCACTGCCCTTGGTTTCTTAGTTCAAGGGGAGGGATAGTGTCTTACATTTTTTGAAATGGCAACTGAGTGAGTGTTCTAAGACAACAGAGTGAGTGGTGAGTGCTCCAAGACATCCGAGTGAGTGCTCTGTGATGAAGACAGAGGCTCTGTAATGATGTCAAAGTGAGTGCTCTCTGATACAGGGTAAGTGCTCTGTCACGATGATGAAATGAGGGCTCCTTGGCAAAAGAGAGAATGCTCTGTGGTGACAGAGTGAGTGATTCTTTTTTACGACAAGAGTGAATTCTCCATGATTAGAGTGTGAGCTCTCTGTGACGACACAGTGAGTTCTCTGTGGTAATAGAGTGAGTCTTCTGCAGTGACAGCTTGAGTGTTCTATGGTGATGAAAGAGTGAGTGTTCAGTGACAGCAAGAGTGAGTGCCCAGTGATGTTGACTCAGGGAGTTCTCTGTGACAAGAGTGATTGCTCTATGATTAACAGAGCTAGTGCTTTGGGATGAGAGTCAGTGCTCTTTGAGAATGACAGAGTGGGTGTCTCTTTTGACAGAGTGAGAACACTATGATTACAGAGTGAGTTCTCCAGGACATGGTGAATGCTCTGGGCTAACAATAGAGCAAGTGCTCTCTATCTGTAATGATGACAGCATGAGTTCTCTGTTCTGATCGAGTTTGGTGATGATAGATTGATTGTTTTTTGTTGATAGATGAAGTGCTCTATCATGAAAGAGTGTCCGCTCTCTTATGGCAGTGAGTGTTCATTGATGACAAGAGGATGAGTGCTCCATGAAGACACAGTGAGTGCTCTATGATGGCAGTGGGTGCTCATGATGACAAAGTGAGTCCTCTGTGATGACAGAGTGCTTTGTGATGATGACAGTGTTAGTGTTCTGTGACTACAGAGGGACTGCACTTATGATGGCAGGCAGAGTGAGTGCTCTCTGAAGGCAAGAGTGAATGCTTTGTGATGACAGCAGAGTGAATTTTCTGTGCCAACAGAGTTACTGCTCTATGACAGAGTTCATTGTTTTCCAAAATGACAAAGAGTCAACTGATATGACATAAGAGAGTAAATGCTCTATGGTGACTGAGTTCTCTGAAAACTATGAGTGCTTTGTGATGACAGGGTGAGTGCTGTATGAGGACAGTGGGTGCTCTGTGGTGACAGAGTGGGTATTTTGTGTTGACAACACTGTGAGTGCTCTGTTGCTACAGAGTAACTTCACTGTGATGACAGAGCGAGTACTCTTTGATGACAGAGTGATTACTATGTGATGATCCAGTGAGTGCTTTATGATGACCACAGATTGATTGGTTTTCTATGACAGATTGAGTACTGTATGATAGCAGAGTAGGTGCTTTATGGTGATGACCAGTGAGTGCTCTATGTTTACAGAGTGAACACTTTGTGATTAGGATTTAGTGAAAGCTCTGTAATGAGGGTGAGTGCTCTGTGATGTCAACACAGTGAGTGTTCTGTGATGTCAACACAGTGAGTGCTTGGTGATGCCAACACAGTGAGTGCTTGATGATGTCAACACAGTGAATATTTTGTGATGTCAACACAGTGAATATTTTGTGATGTCAACACAGTGAATATTTTGTGATGTCAACACAGTGAGTGCTCTGTGATGTCAATACAGTGAGTGTTCTGTGAGGTCAATACAGTGAGTGTTCTGTGAGGTCAACACAGGGAGTGCTCGGTGATGACAAAGTGAATCTTAGATGATGACAATGTGAGTGCTCTGTAATACATTTAGTGCTCAATGATGTCAGCAGAGTGGATGCCCTTTGATGACAAAGTACTCTAAT
Source organism: Peromyscus leucopus (assembly GCF_004664715.2). Taxonomy (NCBI): domain Eukaryota; kingdom Metazoa; phylum Chordata; class Mammalia; order Rodentia; family Cricetidae; genus Peromyscus; species Peromyscus leucopus. Next base: position 31,900 of record NW_023505238.1, on the reverse strand, counting down.
ACAACAGGACGAGTGCTTTATTGACAACAGAGTGGGTGCTAATGGCAGTGGGTGCTCTATGAAGACAGTGATTCTTCTATGACGACAATGGGAGTGGTTTGTGATAATGACAGAGCAAGGGCTCACCTTTGACTGAGTGTAAGCTCTGTGATGACAACTGAGTGTGTGCTGCGTGGTTACAGCCTCTGTCAAAACAAAGAGATTGCTCTGTGCTGGCAGAGTGAGTGCTCACTTTTGACAGAGCGAGCACTCTGTGAATCACACATTAAGCACTATGTGATGGTGACTAAGTGCTATGTTCTCTATGATAATGGGAGGCTCTGTGATGACGACAGAGTGAGCGTTTCGTGTTGACAAAGGGAGTGCTCTGTGATGACATAATGGTGCTCTTTGATGGCCACAACATTAGTGCTCTGTGGTAATAGACTAAGTGGTCTGTGACAATAGCATGGGTGGTCTATGATGACAGCGGGGATGCTCTGTGATGACAGTGTGAGCCCTCTGTGATGACATAGTAAGTATACTGTGGTGACAGAGTATCTGTGACAGTCCCAGAGTGAGTGCTCTGTGATAACTGTGTGAGTGCCTTCTGATTAAAACAGTGAGCACTCTGTGGTGACATCATGAGTGCTCTGTTTTGACAGAATGAGTGCTCCATGCTGACAGAAAGAGTGTTCTGCAATGATCAGACAGTGAGTGCTCTGTGATGACGGAGTGCTCTGTGACAACGATGTGGTTCCTATGTGATGATGACACTGTGAGTGCTCTGTGACGAAAGTGCTCTGTGATGACAACAGCATCAGTGATGTGTGATGATGAGAAAGTAGGTGCTGTTTGATTTGATGACAACAGAACAAGTGCTGTGTGATGACATAAAGAACTGTGTGTGTGTGTGTGTGTGTGTGTGTGTGTGTGTGTGTGAGAGAGAGAGAGAGAGAGAGAGAGAGAGAGAGAGAGAGAGAGAGAGAGAGAGAGAGAGAGATTTATGGAGAGTGAGACGGAGGAAGCAGGGATGAAGTAAAAAGAGACAGAGACAGAAGTCACAGCTGGAACACCCTAGGTGCTTATAAATGTACACTTCTTGCAAAGTATATTTGATAAAAAGTGATTTATGTGGGCCATCTGGGGATAAATGAGAATCATGAAAGCCAAGAGTTAGGTGTGTCACTAAATAATAGTAACACCCAGGATGTGCTATACCCACAATCCTTAATGCTAGACTCATTTATTCAGTGCTTGCTCTCAAAGCTGTACTACTAAATAAAATGTTCTTTTCTGGACCTTGAGTTTAAACCGTTTTAAGCCAATTGCCTTTGTTCTATCTTCATTTCTGCACTATTTCTGTGGATCACAGTGGGATTGAATCAAGTTTGGATTATAGATAATAATCCATGCTGTATATCAAAAAAGGAATCAAAGGCTTTCGTGTTCAAATAAATTTTAAAAACTCTGCATAAATACAGCCAAATGATTCTCAGCAAATTTTCATTAATCAATTGTAGACTGCTGATCACTCACCCCAGCTATAGCACGTCCATAGCAAGGTCACAGCACGGAGTCTTCCAAATGTTCTTCACATGGGGAAGCACACGGGAAGTGCTCTACCTTGCTTCTCGTCAAGACTAATAAGGTCTCTCTCATTTTCTTTCTTTCTCACTTATGCTCACACATTTGTCTTGTGAGAAAAATAGTTATTATAAGTTGAAAGAATCTGAAGCCAATGTAGTTGGCATAAAGATAGAAATATAGATCAATGAAGGAGAATTAAGAATCAGAAAAATGAAAATTTCAATTTATGATCAATTAACTTTTGAGTACCTAGATAATTCAGTGAGGGAAGGAATGACATTTTTGACACATGGTGCTGGGACATTGGGATGGAGTTGTGACAAAGGCCAAAGTTAGACCCAGTCCTTATACCATACAAGAAAGTGAAAATAGATGATATACCATAGGGCTGAAATGATGAAGCCTTTAGAATTAAATGTAGGTGATATTCTTTGTGATTCCGCACTAGGCAATAACTTATTAGTTATAAAAACAAAATGAAGGCAATGAAAGAAAAAACCCCAGATAAATCAGATATCACAAAAATTAGAACTTCTTGTGCTGAAAACAATACCATAAAGAAAATGAAAGCTGACATAAAACGTTAGAAAGAGAAGGTATTTGCACATTACACATTTGATAAAATAATTCAGAATACACAGAAAACTCTTACTTGTAAGCAATAAAAATGTAAATAATACAACTTTAAAATGGACAAGGGAAGTCATCTAGAAACCTACCCACTGAAACTTGGTGAGAGAAAATGGCCAAAGTAACACACAATTATTTCTTTCCTTGCAAGAGACGAGGCTTGTCGACTAAGTGATTAAGTCAGGGAGATCTCTGCAGGAAAACAAGAGGAAGCACTGAGATTTGTTTGCCTTTGGGCAAGCCCTCCAAATCCATGCCATGGTGACTGGATTGAGCTCCCTGGGGAGAGCAGTAGAGACAGCACAAAAAGTGCTGCTGTTGCCTGCACTGGAGAGGATATCTGGGTGGACACAGAAGGGGAATTTAAAAAACTCTTACAATGCTTCACTATAAAAGTATTGAAGGAACCCAGAGTAGAAGAAACATAGCTCGGCATAATAAAGGCTATATGTGACAACACTACATTAAGTGGAGAAGATACAAAGCACTGACAGTAAAATCAGGAAGAAGTCAAGGGTGTCCACTTTGTCTATTCGTGCTCTGTGTCGTACTCAAAGTATTAGCAATAGTGATAAGACAAGATAAGCAAATAAAAAGGATATGGATAGGAAAGGAAGAAGTTAATGTATTAATACAAATTAATACAGATCAAATGTATTCTGATTTGTAGAGAATGAGGCTATACATAAGACCCTGAAGACTCCACTAGCAAACTCTTAGAATTGACATACATTTTCATTGAAAACACAAGATAGACAATTAACATACAAAAATCAGTAGTCTTCCTATATGACAAACATACTCTGAGAAATCAATCAGGCAGACAATTCTTCTCGCCATATTAAAAAAAAAAAAAAGAAAAACCTTAAAATACCTTGGTATGAAACTACCCAGGAATGTGAAAGAGCTCTATGAAAAAAACTTTGAATTACCAAAGAAAGTAACTTGAGAAAACACTAGAAGATGGAAAAGCCTCCCATGTTCATGGATAGAAAGGATTAGTATCATGGGCACAACCATCCTACCAAAGGTAATCTGTAGAATCAATGGGATTCCAATCAAAATTGCAGTCCATTCTTTAAAAATAGAAAAAAAAATCTTCAAATTCTTATGGAAGCACAAAAGACCTCAAAAAGCTCAAGCAATCCTATCCAAAAGGAGTGAAATGCCCATGTCAGTCAGTATCATTTTGATTTCTTACAGAACAACCCAAGTACATGGCTTCTTCATAATAGGGTCTTACAATTGAGTACCAGAAGGTAACGAGAGCATTGGCAAGAACCTAAAATGTTTGGCAGTGGGTATTTGAGAGCTCACTAGCCCAAAACTCCAAAATAGATAGTCTATTCCTGGCACTGAGGTTTTTATTTGTTAGTCTATGGTGTCTAGTAGGGGCATAGTCACCATATTGTAAGGTCACTCTAAACTCTTTTATGTATATATTTATGAATATGTGAAGCTTTACAATAGTAGATTTTATAGGACTTTGCCAAAAGGTCTTGAATGTTATCCCTCCCTTTACTCCTCTATCTTGTGTTTCTATCACCTACCACATTTAATTCTACTTGTTCCATATTCCTCCCTATCTGCTTTATCTCACTACCTTCTATCTACTGTCAAGCTTTCATAGTGCTGGAAAGTGTTCTGCACACTACAAAAAGAGAAAAGTAGTCATTACTCTTCTCTAGTTACAAATCTTTGAGCTATGATAATGACCAGCCAGGTAAGACTGGCCACTGGTTCACTTAGTGGCAGGAATGTCATGGAAATAACCAACTCTTCTGATGGGATCTAAGGCCTGTTTCTTGAGATGGAACACATATTTGGCACTGTTAATGGGGCCCAGAACCCTGTGGCTAGATAGGTCAGAAGCTCTAGAAGAAAACCTAGTATTGCTATTTTCCTAAATGAACATAGTATTACAATGATTCCTAATGACTTGTTGCTATATCTCCCAGGTCTCTTCAGAGAAGCTTCTTCTTGAAGTAGATGAAAATTAACATAGAGATCCACAATTGGCCAGTGTGCAAAGAACAAGAGACAGTGGAGTGATCAACCCTAAATAGGATGTCTATATCTCATCTGTGGTAGTATAAATGTATTGACCCCCAGAAGCTCATAGGGAGTGGCACTATTAGAAGGTATGGCTCTTTTGGAGTGGGTATGGCCTTCTTAGAGGAAGTGTGTCACTTCAGGGAAAGACTTTGAGGTTCTTATTCTCGGGATACCACACCATGTCTCAGTCTTCTTGTTGCCTGCAATATATTGGACTCTTAGCTACTTCTCCACCACTGTGTCTGCCTGTGTGTTGTCATGCTCCCTGCCATGGCAATAATGGATTGAACCTCTGAAACTGTAAGCAAACCACAATTAAATGTTTTCCTTATAAGAATTGCCATGGTCATGGTGTCTCTTCATAGCAATAGAAACCCTAACTAAACAGAAATTGGGTACCAGGTTGGTATTGTTGTAATATTCCTGGCCATGTTTTTGTTTGGAGAAATTTGGACTTTGGTACTTTGGGTTATGAAAGGAGTGGGGTGTTTTAAGCACTGCTTAATGGGCCATACTAGTAGGAGCATGGAAGACAGAGGTGTTAAGAGTTATTTGAACTGTTGGGACTCACTCAAGAGGTTTCAGAGGAAAAGAATTTCAGTATGTTGCCTAGAGATCATTCTTGTGATTTTTTGGTGAAGGAAGTGGCTGCCTTTTGCCCTTGTCCAAAGAGTCTACCTGAGGCTAAAGTAAAAAGTTTTGAATTAATTCCATTGACAGAGGAAATCTCAAAACACTAGAATAGACACTGTCATGTTACTAGTAGTAACTTTGATGAAGATTTATAATGAAAAGGAGTAAATTGAGCAGGGTAAATCACAAAATGTAATTTTTGAGGAGAAAAAGAGCACAAGGAAGTGGAATGGAACTAAGTAAGCCCTGTGTTCAATGAGATAAACGAATTAATAAATAGAATAAAGAGAGTGGTGACCTCAGGGCAAGAATCCACCCAGCTAAGTTTCCAACTTGTGAAAGAAACTAAAGAAAAGCTTAGAGGAGGGTATGGTGGTGCACACTTTTATCCCAGTATTTAGAAGACAGACTGGTAGATCTCTGAGTCTGAGACCAGCCTGGTCTACAGAGCAAATTTCAGAACAGCCAGCTTGGCAGTGAAAAACAGAAAGCTGATGAAGATGTAATTGAGGCCATTGTTCCAGCCCCAGCAGCAGCAGAACTTGCAGCTTCGGCCATGTGGTTCTGGCTTTAGAGTTAAGGATAGAAGAAGCAGCTATGGAATTTGCCTCCATGCCTAAGGAAGTCCCTGAGACCAAGCATGTGTCAGGGGTGTCCTAAATGGAGGCTTAGAGAGGCCATTTCTTGAATCTGTTGAAGTTGAAGCCTGGATTGCCTTGGAGACCCCAAAATGTTAGAGATGTCAGAGCCATAGGATACTGCCGAGGAGACTGCTAACAGGGAGTGGAACCAGTCAAGAGGAAGTGTGTTGCAGTCAACAAAGCTGAATGGAGTTGGAGATCTGAAGAGCATTTTGACATCAGACATAGAAATGCAGAGTTTGGAGTTTGCTTGTTTTTTTGTTGTTGTTGTTTTGTTTTTTTTTTGTTTGTTTGTTTTTTGTTTTTCTTGTTTTGGCTAGTATCTCCTCACTATGCTTCCATTCCTACATCATGGTATGGTAATGTATACCTGTGCCTTATGTATTGTAAGTATGTGATCTGCTTTTTTATTTTGATTCTACAGGGATTACAGTTGTGAGATTGCAGGAATATCAGAAGAGACTTTGGACTTTTAAACATTATTGAGACTGTGATAGAGTATGGGGACTTTTGAAGTTGGACTAAATGCATTTTTGCATTATGATATTGTTATAAGCTTTTGGGGGCCAGGGAGTAGAATGCGTTAATTTGAATGTAATCAGCTCCATAAGCTCAAGGGAGTGGCACTGGTTAGTTGCTGTGTCATGGTGTCTCTTTACAGCAATAGAAACTCTAACTAAGACAACATCCCTCCCCTTAAGGCTCAGGGATCTATATGGAGGGGGTGGGAAGATCAGATCCTAAGACCCAGAGGTGGTAAATGACTTCAAAGAAACAGTGTTTTCTGACCATGGATAGCTACAAATATGAATTACAGTGATTACGACAGCCTGCACAAGACCTGCAGACATTCAACCAAGCGAACCCCAGCACGGAAGGAAAAGATAGGCAAGAAATCCTATCAGTAGGTGAGGAGCTATGGGCATTTGAAAGCTTCTGGAAGAAAAATTTTTTTTTTTTAATAGTGTCCCCCACAGTAGGTCTACTACACTCCGGGGCAGGCCCCACCCTCAAGAGTAGTAGGACAATACAATTTAGACTCAATGGATTTATGAAGGAGAAAAATCAAAGATAGATGGGCAAAGTGGTAAGTAAGAATGGAATGGGTGGATCTGAGAGGATTTAGTGGGAGGGTGAATATAATTAGAATTCATTGTATGTAATTCTAAAAGAATTAATAAAATAGTAATCAAAAGAAAAAGAAAATGGAAATAATATTGTGTGCAAGGAATATAGTAGAAATTAAAATTCGAGGAAAGAAATCTCAAAAATACTGCATAAAAAAGTAAAATTCTAAATTGACAAGTAAGTATTACATGACAACATGTGTGTCTTTGCTACATAGCATCTCTTGCTGTTCACCTGAACTGCAAAGGACGAAAACCATTGACAGAGTTCGGTCTACATATTATCTTAAATGCAATGGGAAAAATGATGATGGTAAATTGGAATAATGGCTTCTCATTCTCCTCATTTCTAAAATTATTTGATTCATTGATATTCAAATTTTTGCCAAGGAATTGAGTTCAATCATAGAAATATACTTACATTTGTAAAGATAATTCTATTACAATTAACCCATTATGCGCTGATATACTTCACCTTTGCTTTAGGGCATTATGACAGAAGGCAATGGACATGATAGACCAAACCATTCATGGTCTATCAACATTGAATTTCAAGAGATGTAAAAAGCTCTGATAATTTCTGCACATCTACTTTAATCTCAGTATTCAATTCTGATATTCCTAAAGACAAGAATCTGGGTGTGATTAGTTTTGAACTTTGTGTAAATTTAGGAATTTCTATTTTACCATTTTCAATCTTACTGCTTTTTGGAATGGTTGCAATAATTGTGAAGAGATAAAATCTAGATGAACTTTTTAAAAGCTTGACTTGACTTTTTAAAAGATGCTTGATTTCGCATTGGAATTGAGGGAAAGGTTAAGCCAGCTCTTCCAATGTACACGGTTGCCTCTTGGTGAGTCACATGGTGTTCGGAATTTGACAAGTTGTGATGTTTTCCTCAACATGTAACACTAGAAAATATGACACCCCAAAACCAACTTGCAAGATGTATTTTTCTTAAAACATCTTACAAATTATGAAATGTTCCATTTTAGCATGCTTTAAATTAACTCAATTTTTTAGGAAGCATCAGTTTTTAATTAATGCCAACTATTGAGTTTGAGGTTAAGTCATAGCTCTGGCTGCTGAAATTTATTTTATCTTTTATTACTTCTAACCTTTTGTTCATGAACCTTCTCATTAGCACATACATTTGGAAAGGAATTAAAAAAAAAAAAGGAACCTCTTAGGTTCCCTAGAATCAGTAGAAGTGAACTGAACCAATGTACATCATGTGGTATTACATATCCCCCTTTACTATACTTAGTAACAGCAATATAATTTAAGGTTAACGACAGTACCAAATAACTCATGGTAATTAGGTTTTGAAATTTTAAGAAAAATAATATATTAAAAGCATGGCATAATTCTTGTAAAAGAGATACCTAGCCTTTTATGAAAAATTTTGAGTTACTATACAACCTACAATGTATACTATGCTGAAAATAATTTAAGTTTAAATTTTATCTGTGTGTTGTGTTTGGGTATATGGACATTTGCACGATGGTATCTATATTTAGATACTTGGGGCCGGAATATCTATCCAGAGCCTGAGAAAGCTGAATAAACAAAAAAGGACTGAGGCTCCTTTAAGAAACTGTTTTGGCCTAACAGTTTCCGCAGGTCAGGGAGCTCTTGAGCAGCAGCTAGTACATTAAGTAGAAACAAAAAATTAAATAAAAACGCCTGCTACAATGCAAACACTGGCATTCTAGAGCTCTAGGAAGGTTGAATGCAGTTCCTGGTCAGACAAATCTCCAACCAAGTGTGAAAACCAAGTTTTGGTTTTCACAACCCGAGAAGTAGGCGGAGCCAGCCGAGAGCTGCGTGTGGAGGATCCAGGTATACCTTAGCAGTCTAAAGTTGGCTTGTGTGGTCCAAAAAGGCTGAAGATATGCAGTAAAAGAGGTCCAGGTGGAAAAACCTCTATGCAGGTTACACTATGTGTAGGTTTAAGAAACAAAGAAAAAGGATATGGTCATAGAACAAAATATGAATATTTTATAAAATGAAGTTTTTAAAGAGAGAGCAAAAGAGAAAAAGGCATGTAAGATGGGAAATACACAGCTAGTCTGGATCCCGAGTACTGTGTTGATTTTGAATTTTTTGATTGTTAATCAACAAACAACAGCTGCAAAGAGACCTGGAATTGAAAGAGGGACTGTTGAAATAAATCAAGCTATTTCTAACTTAGGAATGCCTTAACTTTTAAAAAGTCAAGAAATATATTTGTCAAATGGAAATAAAAAATGATTTTAGTTTTGTTCACACAGAAGATGAGAGGTTGTGGATTCCTTCAGGGTTGATATGGATCAGGTTTGATCATGCCAGACCTCCTAACACTTCACAGGTGATGTCTATCAGCAAAGGTTACTGTTGCTCTTCCAGGACTTGGTCATTATCTCAAAATTTATCTCTGGGACCCTAAAGATACTTTGTTCACAGACAGCAGAAAGAAGTACAGAGAAAACTATGCTCACATTCCCAAGAGTTGGGGGTATGGGTGGTTTTCGGTCATTTGGTGGATTATGGATGTTTGTTATCATTTAGGGGAATATAGAAATACTGTTGCAAATTTAAAATTATTCTTGTTTCATTGTATATATGTTTCTGCTCTTGAAGGATTTTTTGTGTATTGATAAAAATTTAGTTCTTTTTGTTACACATATTGTATAGATGTTTCTATTCTTGTTTAAGTTATTGTACATATGCAGTTTATTTTAAGGTAAAATTCTAGTTGTTGAAAGCTGTTATTATAAACTATATAGGATAATCAGGAAACATAGTTTAGTAGTTAGTCATTTATAACAATCAAATTTGTAGATATATTAGGTATATTTTCTAGATTGAATATATTTTAAATAGATAGATGGTCTTTAAACCTTTGAAAGGCCTATAGAATATGGTATTTAAAATGTTTTGTTAACTTAAAAGCTTTTTCATGACATTGAGACACATCTGCTGCTGGCAACACCAGTTTACTTCAGAGAGGATGATGGGCATTGAAGAAACTCCTTATGGAGTTTGCTTTCATTGTGACAAGGTTAGCCAATAGGCAAAGAAAATGTCCTTGCTTTGACTGCTGACAATGTGCTGTGAAGACTGGACATGTAGGACACAGAGGAAAGGGATCAAAGAACTTTGCAAAACAAGGCAGGACTGTCCAAAATTCCTGCTTCATAGAAAAGTCTGCCAGATACTTTTAGCCTGTAGGCTAAAGATGGATGCCCCAAAATTGCAGAGGAAATTTGGGTGATTGTCCAGAGAGCCAAATTTCTCTGTTGTTAGGTAATATTGCATTCTTCTGGGTCTTTGATGGAGTTGAAGACTAAATAGTTATAGTTGCAGTTTTCCTTAGTTATGATAGAAAGTAAATTAGGTGTAAAATTTTGGATTCACTAAGATAGGATAGATAATGCATGATTTTCTCCGAATATGCTAACTACAAATGAACAGAATATTGTGAATGTAATCCTTACATGATAATTGTTATTGTATATAGTCTCACTATGCTTAAATTAAAACCTTTTCATTTTTATTTAGACAATAAGGGGAAATGTTGTAGAATATTATTTTTAGGTGTATTACTTTTGTTTATGTTGCATCTGTTTTAACTCTGTGAACCTGTGTTACTTTGCCTGTCTAAAACACCTGACTTGTCTAATAAAGAACTGAATGGCCAATAGCAAGGCAGGAGAGAGATAGGAAGAGTTGGCAGGCAAGGAGTGTAAATAGAATCTGGGAAGGGAGGATTGAAAAGAAGGAGTCAGAGAAGGGGAGGACATCAGGGGCCAGCCACCCAGCTACACAACCAGCAAGCCATGGTGTAAGAGTAAGATTTATGGAAGTAAGAGAACAAGAAAAACCCAGAGGCAAAGGGTAGTCAGGATAATTTAAAGTTAAGAAAAGCTGGCTACTGGAGCTCCATCTGAGGCTTGGCCATGGATCTCTGCTTCTGCTTCCATCAGTCATTGAATGAGAGTTCTATCACAACAGTTAGGGTGTTCAGCCATCTGATCACCAGAGTAGGTCAGTTCGGGCTTTCTCTCAACCATGCCAGTAGTCTATTGTGAAGGTATTCCATTGGTTTGTTTTCATGGTATCTCTTTCCTTTGTTTCATCTCTGTTCTTGATCCAGCTGGGATCTACTCCCCTAAACTCCCCTGACCCTTGCCCTTCATTACCCCCTCACATCCAGTTTGCTCATGTGATCTCATCCATTTCTCTGTCGTTGGGCAATCCCTGTGTCTTTCTTAGGGTCCTCTTTACTACATAGCCTCCCTGGAGTTGTGAGTATCAGTCTAGTCATCCTTTGCTATGTATCCACCTATGAGTGAGTACATACCATGTTTGTCTTTCTGAGTCTAGGTTACCTCACTCAGGATGATTTTTTTCTAGATCCTCCATTTGCCTGCAAACCTCATGATGTCATTGTTTTCTCTGCTGAGTAGTATTCCATTGTGTATATGTACCACATTTTATTTATCCATTCTTCAGTTGAAGGGCATCGGCAAGAGAGAGGAGGGATTATATGAGCAAGATATATTGACCGTGATTGAAAAGCACAGCACAAATAGCCAAACTAGTGGAAACACAGGAACTATAGCTGGGGAAGCCCCCATGGAACTGGTTTAGGCCCTCTGGATAAGTGAGACAGTTGATTAGCTTGAACTATTTAGGAGGCCCCAGGCAGTAGGACCAGGACCTGTCCTTAGTGCATGAGCTGGCTTTTTGGAACCTAGGGCCTATGCTGGGACACTTTGCTCAGCCTAGGTGAAGGGAGGAGGAGACTGACCCTGCCTCAACTGAATCTACCAGGCTGAGCTGAATCCCCAGGGGAGTCCTTGCCTTGGAGGAGGGAGGCGTGGGGGGATGGGTTGGGGGGGGGGCAGGAGGAGGGAGGTAAGGAATCCATGGCTGATATGTAAAATTATTAATTATATAAATAAAAAAAAAAGGAAAAAAAAAAGAAAAGCTGGCTAAAAACTAAGTCAACCTAATTCGGGCATTCATAATTAAGAATAAGTCTCTATGTATGAATTTATTTGGGAGCTCGGTGGTGAGCCTCCCAAAAAGAGCAAAACCTCCAACAACATGTGGTGTGTGTGTGTGTGTGTGTGTGTGTGTGTGTGTGTGTGTGTGTTTAAAATCACTTTCCTGAGCAGGAAAATAGTATATTATAGTCCTTCTTTATTGACAGTTTCATACATGTATACAAAGTTTGTGATTATATTTATCCCCATCACCCTCTAATGCCTCTTTCCTTTCCCTCTGAACCATTATTTTCTTCCCGATTAGGTCCCTAGTGGTGACATCATTGAAGAAAATGTACAGTAACCATTAATAACCAGTAACTCCTCAGGCAGGAGTGAGGTGTCATGGGTACCTCCTCTTCCTTGATGGAGTGTTAAAGGGTCCAACCTTGTGCATGTATCCATTGCTGCTTTGTGATCATAGTTGAAATATCATGCTGTATCTGGATGCCAGCATTTCATAGCTCACCTCCATACCCTCTAGTGTGGGCATATTTTTTGCTCTCATTTCTATGATGTTCCAGAAGCTTCTGCAAATGGGGTATCAACTGCAAGCACTAGTTAATCCCTGTTCTAACTTTAGCCTACATTAGGCTGGAAATAGTTTTCCTCCATATATATGGATGTTCAAAATTCCAGAATTGAATCAGCAGGGTCTATGCCAGACCAACATTCCTCTGAAGCTCTGGAACCACGTATAGAATCCCACGTTAGCCATTTCAACTTTGTTTCTCCTTTCCTACCCTCAAGACATCTGTTTACCTCATTCTCAAGTGCATATTTTAGTTTTTTATTACATTTATTGTTTTACATTTTTTTAAGTTCTATATCTCCTGTGCTTCAATGTGTATCTTAGACATTACAAAAATTTCAAAATTACAAAAATCCATTTTGACTTACTAGCACCTCACACAAATTATTACTTTGAAAACATTCTAAATAATTGAGAAGCCTGGAAAATGCAATCTGCACTTACCCGCCTGACTACTTTTATTGTTGTTGTGAGTTTTGGTTCTCTCTATATTTTAGACTAAAAAAATTTTACTATGAATATTTTATATGGTAAACATTTGAATATTTGTCCTGAATTTATACTTTCCAGTGCTTCATTTCCTCCTGTACCTTCATGATTACTTTGGGATCATTTTCCTTCATCATGAAGAACAGACTTTTAATGTATATTATTATGATTTCATTTTAAAGGCAATATTAATACAAACTTGTTAGAAACCAATTCCCTTACCTATTCTCTATCAGAAAGCATGCTGATTTTACCTTTACCATTGGAAGGTTTTGATTGTATTTGACATAGACATTTAAGTACAACTAATTTCTTTAAGCATTTTGAGAATTTTTTTCACTGTCTTCTGGCATGTAGTGTTTCTACTGAGAGCAGTGTTACCTGAGTACTGTGCTTATAGAGGTGATACAGTTTTTGTCTGTTGCCTTGTAATTTGTCTTAGGTATTTAGAAAACAGATGGTTATATGCCTAGTTTGTATCTTTGTATTGATCTTCATTTTGTTTCAATTTTATGTCTTTATTAATTTATGTCTTCCATAAATTCTGGAAAATTCCTGTTTTTTTTTCTTTTCGCATATTGCTTCATGCTCATTTTCTCTAGTCTTGTCTTCAGAAATTCCACCTTCACATATATTGCAAAATTTGAGCACATTATATATTTTTTAATCCCATCCTCATTCATTTCTAGCCTTTTTTTTCAGTATTTTCTATCGCTTCTACTTCCAGTTCATGGGATTTGTCTTTTCTGTGTATTGTCTTCTGTCAAGCCTTTGATTGAGTATTTAATTCAGATATTTTATAATTGTAAAATACAGATTTAGTTCTTTCATATAAATTTCAGCCTCATGATAATTTTATTCTTTAGTCTTTAGTTTGCCAACCTTTTCATCTATTTTATTAAACAATGGTATTGTTTTTGTATGTCTCCGCTACTTTGAAATGCATTATATGGGTTACATTCATGATTGCTTCTATAATCTGACACTTCTATCGCGTGCCATAATTTATGTGCTTCAAATAACACATAGTCTAGATCACTTTCTTCTCTGCTAGAGAGAATTGAATATTTCCTCCGCTTAGGAAAAAAAGAGGTATGGTTGGGTAGGCTAGAGGTATAGCACCTCAACACAGTTAGGCACTGAATCATGTTGAGGCTGGTGATAACTCTGTAAGGACTCAATCTTTGCCTGGTTCTCCTGATTTATGGCATGGCCACTGTATATTTCAATGGAGAGACTGAACTCTGTCTACTTAGTCCTGAAAATACTTAGAATTCCTTTATCAATTGTAGATTTTAAATTTCAACCTCACACTCCATGGACCTTCAAAATTTTGTCTTAGACAGGATCTATCCTGGTGCATGAGCTGACTTTTTGGAGCCATTACCTATTGTGGACACTTCGCACAGCCTTGATGCAGAGGGGAGAGGCTTGGACCTGCCTCAATGAATGTACCAGGTTTTTGCTGACTCCCCATGAGAGCCTTACCTTCTTCTGAGAGATGGGTGGGTGGTTGTGGGGAGTGGGGAGAGGCCGGGGAAGATTGGGAGGAGGAATGAGAGGGGCATCTGTGGTTGGTATGTAAAAATGAATTTTAAAAAATTTAAAAATGAAATAAAAAAGAAAGAAAGAGAGAGAAAGAAAGAAGGAGGAGGGAGGAGGGAGGAGGAGGGAAGGAAGGAAGGAAGGAAGGAAGGAAGGAAGGAAGGAAGGAAGGAAGAAAGAAAAGAAAAGGAGACTGATTTTGGTACTTCACACTTTCAGCTCTCCATATTTTCATTCTATCCCCAATACAAAAGTATCATTTTTTTCTTAATATATCAGCAGGAGCCTCTGCCATATTTTCAATCCCACCATGCATGAGTAGATGTCAGTGTCTGTAAGGACAATGTTGTTTTGATATATTACTCATAATCTAAGAAATAAAAGCTTGCCTGAAGATCAGAGGACAGAGCTAGCCACAGTTCTCTATAGAGGTCAGGCAGTGGTAGCACATGCCTTTAATTCTAGTATCCAGGAGCGGAGGCAAAGATCTGTCTGGATCTCTGTGAGTTCAAGGCCATGCTGGGCTACAGGAGATTAATCCAGTCTAAAAGAGAAACAGCCAGGTGGTGGTGGCACACACCTTTAATTCCAGCACTTGGGATCACATACTTTTAATCCCAGCACTAGGAAATTGAGACAGGAACTGATATTGCTGGGCATAGAAAGGATATAAGGTGGAGGAGAAGGAATTCAGGTCTTTCAGGCTCTTGCAGGCTGAGGAGTTGGTGAATTAAGAGGTGGCTTGTGCCAGGCTGTGTTGGCGCATGCCTTTAATCCCAGCACTCAGGAGGCAGAGCCAGGATCTCTGTGAGTTCAAGGCCAGCCTGGTCTACAGAGTGAGATCCAGGAAAGGCACCAAAACTACATGGAGAAACCCTGTCTCCAAAACCAAAACCAAAACGAAACAAACAAAAAAAAACCAAAAAAAAAAAAAGGTGCCTTGCTCTGGTTTTTTTTTTTTTTTTTTTTTTTTTTTAAATTAAGACCAATTAGGATTTGTGTAACACAATGTAACTCTGATCTTTAGTGTTAGTTCATCAGTCTTTAAGGGTTGTTTCCTTTGCTTGCTTTTTTTTTTAAGTTAGCCATCATCTCCTAGGGGCATAATGCCTAAGCACCGTGAAACTCTAGGATATGTCACCCTTCCCAAAGGTTTTAGTCTTGTTCATTTACTTCTCATAACTCTAAGAACTCAGCAGATGTCTTGTGTAGAGCAAAGTCTTGAACTTACAACCCCGTAAGTCTTTTTTAATGTTTATTTTTTATAGTTAGTATACACAGTCATGGTTTTCATATGGCATTGTCGTATATGCTTTGTTCTTATTTGTACCCCATCTTCATTTCCCACCCTTGTCCCCCTGTTTTCTCTTGCTGAAAACAATCCTAAAATAATAAGTGAAATGCAATAGAACATCACGACGCTTCTAAAATTATGCTACAGAGACATAGTAATCAAACTGTATGGTACTGATGCAAAAAGAAACATATGGACAGACCAGTGCCATAGAAGAGGAGACCCATATATGAGGCCTGTGACTGCATAAAGTTCAGCTTGTTTCTCTTCCCCCAGCAGAGGTGATATGGCTGTGCCAAGCTGCAGATTTCAACTTTCGGCCTGTAATTAGAATCAGCATCTGCTACAGAGAAATATTCCACCATCTCCCTTCATATCTGGATACTCCCCTCCTTCTGACAACTTGATCTCTCTGGTTCTCATTGCTTCCGCTGTTTTCTCATACATTATTAACTACAATATTTTTTTTATACAGGTACCAGTTTTTCTATTTTTATGAATATCATTATTATCCTGTTACATCTCTTCTAGAACCAGACTCAGATCTGCTTTACCTATATAATATATGCTGGCTTTTGGCAAGAGAAAATTCTGTTCAAACTCATCATTATATTAATTTCTAGCATTATTAAATAATTTTGTACAGTTTTAAGATGGATGCTTTACTGTGAGTGCTTAATGAAGAATAACTCATCCAACTCTTATACTAAAACCATGAGGGGGAAAAAACCTTTAAAATCATTTTATAAATAGAAAAATTGAAACTCATAGGCTAAGTGTCCAATGTTCTCAAACAACTGTTGGTGAAGTTAGTATTTCTTGGTTTAGACTACCAGGGTCTACTAGTTCCCATGCTTCTGTTTGAATATGTGAGAGATTAATCTTTCTTCATGATATTTCCTATTTAATTTTTTATCCCCAAATAGGCTAAATTCCTAAACTATAGGAATCAATTTAGTATTGAATTCATAATACTACTCTTGTTTATGGTCTTGAAAATATATTGGTTGATATTTTGGTAAAATCTACAACCAAAGTGTATGTGTAACAAAATTCCTAATGAAAATTCACTGAGTATTTAGAAAATGGACCCAACATGTGGCATTGCCTACTGAGTTTCTGCTCATGCTGCTTTCTGATGGTTTGTGGAATATTGTGTTAGTTTTTTAGGGCTAATGAGTTTGGGTTAATTTCTTTACCCCTCTCAGCCAAGTCTTTCCACAACATGGCTTCTCCCATGGGGTCCTTGCTAATAAATACTTTAATTGAACTGCTTTATTAAAATGATGTCTATATGATCATCTAGACACCCCACAGATGTGAGGAGAGATTATGAGTTCAAACGAGATGGGGGTAGGCAAATCCAGGTTTGATCCTGATTCTGCATTGCCAAAAACCTGATAATAAAGGAATCTAAGTTAACAGGAAATTAGTAAACTGAATGAAATGAAACTAAGTACTCAAGAAGTTTACTTTTAGCAAATCATCAGTATTATTAAAGCACTGAAGAAGAAAATTATTTCCAAGCACAAGCCATTGACTTTCTATTGTTTTCACCGGCTCTTCAAATTCATCCTTCAGTAATTTTGTTCACCTAGGTAGATGATGGTTTAGCTTGTCATCCTTATAAATCAACCTACTCTAAAAATGAACTAAAACACAGTAAAATAAAGTCTCTATGTCCATCTAGAAAAGAATGTCCCTGATTCTCATATTTTCCCCAAGCAGTTACAACTATTTATAATTTGTTTACTTTTGCATAACTTATACTTTAAAAGTTTTTTATATTTTAATATAATGATGTAACATGAATTGCTAAACAGTCTTATTAATTAAAAAACTCGGAGCCAGATATTGGGGTGCAAGCTGAAAGGTTAGAGGGATAGAACAAGCCACAGCCACAAGTTCTTACTGCTAGGAAATCCTCAGCAAAAGAGAGAACTACTTCCTATACTCACGCCTATATACCTTTCTGCCCTGCCATCTTACTTCTCTCTGGCCAGCTATATTACTTCTCTTTCTGCCCAACTCTATCACTTTCCTGTCCATCTGTACAGACCTCCAGAACTCTATGGTTAACTAGTGCTGTGATTAAAGGGGTGTGCCACTACGCCTGGTTCTGTTCCCAGTGTGGCCTTGAACTCACAGAGATCCGGATGAATGTCTGCCTCTCGAATGCTAATATCAAAGGCGTGTGCTACTATTGTCTGACCTCTATGTTTAATATAGTGGCTGGCTTTTTCCTATGATTCCCCAGGCAAGCTTTATTTGTTAGAGCACAAATAAAATATCACCACATAATGACATTATTTTCTCCTTCCATTTCCTTCTTCCAACTATCACAATACCCTCCTCACTATTCTCTTTCAAATTCATGGCCTCTTTCTCCATCATTTGGTGTGTGTGTGTGTGTGTGTGTGTGTGTGTGTGTGTGTATGTGTTATGTTGTTATACACACATATACCCTCATTCCTCTTGCTCTTATAATCTTTCTGCCCCTTCTTCCTGATTGTTCCCAGAGCTTTAGGTACAAGAGTTGTTGTGCAGATGTATACACTGGAACTGGGTTCACAACTCTTAATTTTGATTGGTTGTGGTTTTCTGTAACTGTCTCTATCTATTGCAAAGAGAAGTTTCCTTGACGAGGTGAGGACTTTACTTATCTGTGGGTATAAAGACAAAATTGAGTATGTAGTTAGGGATTATACTGGTTTAGTAAGGTAGCACTTGTAGGTTCAACTCCAAGATCCACGACTTCACCGCTCTGAGCAGTTAGCTGGTTTCCAAACCAGGTATAACTTTGCTCCTTTTGAGCAACTCTTAAGTCTAATTAGAGAGGTGTTGGTTACTGCCAAAGAATGTATGCCACTACTACACCTTAAGGTTATTGCCACCATGATGGTCAATCCTTTTATAGTTACTATTTTCTTTTATTCTTATGCATGGAATCCAGCACTTACACATGCCATGTGTATGGTCGATCACTGAGATTTATCTGTTATCTCCATTTTTGTTATTTACATTTTGTTTTGCAGTTTTTGCTAGTTCTTTGAGAATTTCAAACAATGTATTTTGAGCATATTCACTCTCTCCAGCTCCTCCAAGACCTTTGATACCTACCTAACTTTGTGTTCTTTCTTTCTTTTTTTTAACTATCAAATCCAATTTGTGCCACTCCTGTATTCTTGGATGTGTGGCCTTCCACCAGAGGGTTTTTTTCTTAAATAGCTTCATTTGTATAGTTCTATGTAAACTGTAATGTACTACCTTGTAAATAGAACTTTTCAAAAGAGCCAAATCTTCTTAAAAGTAATTTCTAGTTTTCATACTAGTAAAAGTTTGTTTTAACATATCAATTCTCTATATGTAATTAAAACCTAAATAGCATGTAAATTTTCCTATATTAGAATTTGGCGTTGGTTGAAACCTCATGATAACTAGCAATGTCAAATATTTTATATGTTAAGAGGACAAATGGTCTTTGATGTTAATAGCCCTCTCTATTCCTAGACCTAAAACAGGTTTGTAGATGAACTGCTAAATAGTCTTATTAAATGAAAACCCAGAGCCAGATATAGGGGTGAAAAATTGAGAGATCAGAGGAATAGAAAAAGCCACAAGCTAACCTCTGTTAAACCTCACCTCACTGACACCTCAGTCTCCAAAGTGACCTGCTTCCTGTATTCCCACACCTATATGCCTTGCTGTTCTGCCACCTGATTTGCTTTCTCTGTCCCAGCTATATCACTTCCTCTTCCTGCCTAGCTGTCACTTCCTGTCTGTCTATACAGACCTCCAGACCTCTATGGTTAGTGCTGGGATTAAAGGTGTGTGTCACCACGCTTGGATCTGTTTGCAATGTGGCTTTGAACTCACAGAGATCCAGATAGATCCCTGCTCCCAAATGATAGAATTAGAGGCATGTGCCACATTTGCTGACTTCTATGTTTAATATAATGGCTGGCTTTTTCCTCTGACCTCAAATAAATTTACTTTATATTGGCAGGTTTGAAAAAGCATACTCTCAATGTACCTGCTAAAAGATGAGGAGGACAAAAGAATGAGGTTATTAATGATAAAGGAAGATGAATAAGAAAGTATGGAATTACTGCTTTGATGTCAGCCAAAGACAACCCTCTTGCTTTAAAGGTGCAAAGCAGACTCTAAAGTGGTCCAGTTGGGGGTACACAATTTGATGTCAATGACAGATTGTGAAGACTGTATCTCTTAGGTGTGTCAATCTGAGCACTCACTGAAGCTTCTTTACAAATAAACTGTTTTGAATTGCTATTATAGTAATGTCAATACTAGAATTTATGTAAATGAGTGATTGCTACATGCATGCCTGGTATCTGTGGAGATCAGAATATGGTGTAAGCTCCACTATAATTACAGTTACATGTTGTTGTGAGTCACCTTGTGTGTGCTGGGAACCAAACCCAGGTCCTCTGTCGGTGCCAGTCCCAGGGGCTGGTCCTATCCCTAATCATTACCATTTTAACTAGCTGATTAACCTATAATAAAACTACCTATAAAAATTAATTTCAAATATATATAAATATTTACAGTGATGAAGTACACATTTAATCTGATTTAAATATACATCATAACTAGCCAGGGTCTAACAGTCGGACATGTGTACCTGTCTTAGTGTTCCATTACTGTGAAGAGACACCATAACCAAAGCAACTCTTATTTAAAAAAAAAAAAACATTTAGTTGGGGCTTACTTACCATTCCAGATGTTAGTCCATAATCATCATGACAGGAATCAAGGAGGCAGGCAAGTCATAGCACAGAAGCAGAAACTGAAAGCTTTACATACTGGTTTATATTCAGCTAACATAACAAGAGACTGGACCTGACATGCTCTTTTGAAACCTCAAAACCCACACCCAGTGACACACTCCTCCAATAAGGCTACATCTCCTAATCTTTCCCAAACAGTTCCACTAACTGGGAGCCAAGCATTCAAACACACCTATGAAGACTATTTTCATTAAAACCATCATAATTTGCTTCCAGAATTCTTTTACTCTTAGAATGAACTCCATTTTTTCTTTTTCCTTAATTGCCATATAGAGTCACATGTACATTCCTATGTAATTTCTAATGTAAATTTAGTTTGGACTGATTTACTCCTCTCCTCCTAGTCTTTTTGGTCCCAGTCCCCAGTGGACCCTTCATCCCATTCTGATTTTATATCGCATGTGTTCTACAACCTTTCCCACCTCCTTCTCTTAAAGCCTCTTTTGTTCCCACCTCATACAACCCTGTCTAGATTCCTATCAGGATCCATTCTTTTTTTTTTTTTTTTTTTATTCAATTTACATACCAACCACAGATACCCCTCTCATCCCTCCTCCCACTTCCCCCCACCTTTCCCCCTCTCCTTATCCCCTCCTCCAATAGGGTAAGTTCTCACATGGGGAGACAGATAAGCCTGGTACATTCAGTTGAGGCAGGACCAGCCCCTCCCTGCTTTATCAGAGGGTGAACAAGGTGTCTGACCATAGGTAATGGGACAGGATCCATTCTTAATTTGGGGCTAGCATTTATAAGCATTGCCAATGCTTCAGTCATAACTTCCCTTTCTCCTGAGTTGTCAGAGTCTTTTTCCACCATTTGAAAACATTTGGGAATATTTTAGTTCATGCTAGAATTTAATTCACAAAAGTGGGTGAGTCAGACATACTCCATGCCTGAAGTTTCTTTGGAATCCAGGAAAATTTTCTCATTAATCCCTTCTCAAGTGACTTTTGTGTAGGAAAGCATTGTAGAAGACTGGGGGCTCTTTCTCCTTCTTTATGTGTGATAGTGACCTACTGATTGACACATCCATGCCTCAATTGCTGCACAATCCTTTTAAAACTAAAGAATATCTGCCTGGTAGTGATTTTCTGTCTTTATGAAGATGTGGTTGACCAAGGTTAGATGGTGAACTTCTTTCAGTCATAATATATACATATATTCACTTTCATGTGTGCTACTGCCTCCAATGTTTACAAATCAATACATTTTACTGCAATCATACTCTGTGCTACAATTTTCTCAGACCCTATCAGAATGTTGAAGACAGGACAAGGTTGTCTATACTCAATAAACTTATACTACAGATGTGGTTGTTGGCTGAAGACAGTTCAAGTTTGTCTATATTCAAGAAACTTACAATACAGACATGAACACTGGCTGAAGACAATTCAAGGTTGTCTATACTCAAGAAACTTACAATGCAGATGTAAATGTTGGCTGAAGACAGTACAAGGTTGTCTATACTCAAGAAACTTACAATACAGATGTGGTTGTTGGTTGAAGACAGTTCAAGGTTGTCTATACTCAAGAAAATTACAATTACAGATGTGAATGCTGGCTGGGGAGCATGCACACATTACTCTCATTAACTTTAAAGATGTGTGTTTTTGTGAGATTCCAAATGACAGTCAGGGGATTTTGCTACTGAATGGCTTCATACCCAGAAACTGCTTCTTAACAAATTGATATGCTTATATACAATCAACTTTATCTTCTCTCCTCTTCTTATTATCAATAAAGTGCTGGATACAAACATTGCCTCTATTTAATAAATACTTGGCCAACAAAGAGAAATCCCATTGAGAAGACCTATCTAAAGGAATAAACCTAAATTTAACACATGGACACAAGTAAAATGACAGGAAATATCTTCAGTCTGAAGCCAGTAGTCATACCTCTGAACTCAACTTTGACATAAAACAAAAGTGATCCATGGCTCATGGGGTCAGCCTCTCATTTGCAACATATGAGGTATCTCTTATTTCAGAAACTTCCAGACAAGAATACTAATTTCTAACACTATTGGCAACTGTAGAAATTGCAGTTATGACTTAGATTGCCCAGTAAATGGACATTTTAGAATCAAGTCTAGTAAGGGGAACAGAATTGTAGTTGGAGAATCTTCCAGAATCTCTTCCCTGAGTTTGGCTAATGCAGAGGATGCTGAGAGAGTTTATGTTTTCAAGGACATGCAAGAATAATGCTGTTGCTGGCTTCCTGCTTTTCTGACAGAGTCTCTAATGGGATATATTTGAGTAATTCTTGTCATATTTACTCTGGAGCAGTTTTAATTGTTATGTACTTTAAGAAAAGACTGTCTCATAGACATGCTTTAAACAGTGTGCTGTTAATCTTAGTGGTGTCTGCTACTCAGGAAGAATGCGGTTTATTATTATTATTATTATTATTATTATTTAATGTGTATTTTCCCAAGAGGTGAATGTGCAGGGCAAATAACTTATTCATTCTAGTTTGGATGCTAAAAATGCTAAAAAGAGATCAGAGGAAAGAAGTCTAAACTTAAAAGGCTCTAGGAATTTATTATTTTTCTCTTGTTTCATGGAAATATTCTCTTTCATATCTAATTTTGTATTTGTAGTTTAAGGCTTTCTTCCTTAAGTAAGGCACACAACATTATAAGGCATTATAAAGTCAACAGCATGTGTAAAACTGGGATATTTCTATAAGCCAGCCTTGAACATTATACCTTAGGATGACTTTAAACTTCTGATCCTCCTTCCTTTACCTCCATAGTGCTGGGATTGCAGACATGCACCACTATCACACACAATTTATAATGCACTGAGAATCAAACCCTGTACTTCTACATGCTAGGCAAATGATCTACCAGCTGAGCCACACTGCATCCCTGTTTTGTGAAAATAAAAAATTCAGCATGCATTTTATAGTTCAAAATGCATTGAGTACTCAGTACCAGTGACATAACTGTGTTGAATTATTTCTTAATAATCCAGCAGGAAGGAAACTTGCCCAGTCAGAAAGAAATATTTTAATTCTCATTTTAATTCCATATATAAATAAATCAACTTTCAAATATGTTTAATGTTACCATGTCAGCTACTTATCATGATCTATTAAACAGACTTCCCTACATACTAAAAGTGATACAATTTGCTTTGGAAACACTATCTCAAGAGAAAAGTGAGTATCTTAAATGATTCTTTTCCATAAGCAAAGACTTGGAATGTGTGTGAGAAGGAATGAACTCTAGTCACCACTCCTTGTCCAATCACTTTGTACAACGAGAAACTGGACCATCTGCTTCAAATGAAAACTAAGCCTGGGCAGTTAGGTGAGATCATTCATTCAGAGCACCAAAGACATGTCATTGGTTTGTTAGTTCATTTATTAATTGGGAGTGAGCCATTCTGTGGCTTTTACTGCCCATTTTACACAGGTGCCTCACACTGGTTCATCGGCTACATTGTCTAATCATCCACAGGAGGCTAATTTAAATGGCTATGCTATTTGTGATTAAACCATCAGCTGATGGAACCAGTGGCTGTTAGTTTAAAATTTTCCTCCAAAAGGTTTGTCCTAAGTATTTACATACAAAGAGATGCTCAAAATAATGAACACACGATACACAAGATAAAGAGTGATATTCTTCAACTGA
The DNA here is from genome assembly GCF_004664715.2 of Peromyscus leucopus. Lineage (NCBI taxonomy): Eukaryota > Metazoa > Chordata > Mammalia > Rodentia > Cricetidae > Peromyscus > Peromyscus leucopus. The sequence continues at coordinate 7,903 of NW_023505238.1, read as the reverse complement.
ATACAGTTATGGAGAATGATCAGTCTGCATTAGTTAAATTGCACATTTTGTCACAAAGAAATGTAGCGAATTGAATGAATGCGGAGTCTGTTAGAACAACAGATTCATAGGGCTTTGCTTACATCTTGTATTTCTGCAAAAATAGAATTAATTCATCAATAACTTCATACATAATCACCTTTAGAGCATGAATCCATGAATCAAAGTTGCCTCATCATTTAAAGTTAATTGCTTTCTAATCAAGGCAGCCTAACGTAGACATTAATTTGCAAAACAAAGTTACAGATATTCTTTAGCTTTGAACTTAGTACATTAACTTCTTTTTAACAGTAAAATTGATTGTGGAAATTCATCAAATGTCAGCCACCTGTGGGAATGTGGAGGTCATTAGGATATTTCAGGCTGAACTGAAGGTAGAATTGAAGTCTGGAGACTCTTCTTTTCAGGACTACTTTCTAATGTATTGTTGCATCTCCTGCAACCATTATAACAATTTCAGACAACCAGCTGATAAGCGGTTATCCCATCTATACTGTGGAAGAGACCTAATCATAGCTCTGCCAGATATTTTCTCTGCAAATGAAATGTTCTGTCCATTCATCCTGCATTACATGAAATATCCATGCTCCCTAATCTTGGTGGCGGTCTTAATGAATGTGCGTTCATGAGACTGTGGACAAAAGGAAAGTTGTCATGAAATTCCCCTCATCTTATGTGAGCTGTTTTTAATTTTCCCATCATAACACCCACTTGCTGCCTGGCAAGAGCAGGTTAAATGCTGAATTGCTTCTCTGAGCACCAGAATTGTTTTTCAGCTGCATTTAAGGAAGCCTTCTAAAGATGCATCATTCAGTGTTAGCCCCATTTGTTCATTCCATATACTCTGAGAATGGCGGGGGGTATCATTCTTACAGGAGGGATGGGGGGGAGATCTTAGCAAGGTAAGAATGGAAATAGATAATATCTATTTGGATTTTATTGGCAGACTCTCAGTTATACCTTGAGGTTTTTATGACGCTATCTCACTATTGACTTCAGACATAAGTGATCTAACATAGTCAAATTCACATCTCCTTTTACATGTGGAATCAAGAGGGGGAAAAAAACCCTTGTCTTGGGAGGTCTAGTGTAACATTACCACCGTCACCTACTTCCTCCAGCCCAGAAGTCAGTCAGAAGGGCTTTGCCATGTGAAAGATAGGTTGAAACAGCACAGTATGTATCCATGTGGAAAAGGAGACACATTTTAATCAATACAACAGCCTCTGCCACAGAGCACAGGTCCATGTTCCTGACATTTTAGAGTTGTGTGTCTGACTGTCACAGCTATGAAGAGTACAGACAGTCCTGGCACTGCAGATGCAGACCCTGCCCTCCTCATCATGTGCATCAAGCTTCAGGACCACTCACCATGAACCATGGGATGTGTTTGACTTCAATTTGCCACCTCTCTCCTCTAGGAGCAGAAAATGGAGACAAAGCCCCTGGAGCTGGTACCTGGAGCACACAAAGTCACTCAAGAGCTTGTTTCAAGAATTATATGCCCTGCCTTCTCTACCTTGTTTCTCCAGCACAAGATTTTTCTAAGTTGAGAGTTTACCAACATTTTGAACTTTCATGTCTGCTTTTCCCCTCTTTCTCTAGAGCAGATGAATACCAAAAGAAAACAGCATGCTCAAAGCTAGCTCAAGGCAGTGAATACTAGCTACCCAGTTTATGCAAGGTATAATCTCAGAGTCTAAGACGATCTATGATGGATGCACTCTATTGGAGCAGAAACACATGTACACAAATAAGTCTAGTATGGACTCTATTTGTACCCTGATAAAAGTGATAGTGGTTTCTTCTTACTAGGGGATTAGCAATGTCACATCAATCGGGAAACACTTGAAAGAAAGACTATTTCAGAAGTTAGAGAAAAGCCTTGATGGTGGGAGGAGAAGCAGAAAAGGAGTATTACAGGTGTGGGAGGCTGCAGGAGAAAAGTGTTTTATTAGCGAGGGTTTCAATTATTGTCATAAGTCACCATGACCAAAAGCAACTTCGAGAAGAAATAGTCTGTTTCATCTGTCACTTCCATCATTTAGGAAACCAGGACAGGAACCTGGAGGCAGGAACTGAAGCAGAAGCCCTGAAAAGTGATGTTTACAGGCTTAGCTCCCCATGGCTTGCTCAGCTTGCTTTCTTATACATACCCAGCATTGGCACTACCCACAGTGAGCTGGATTCATCATCAATCAGAAAAATGCGCAGGACAGTCAGGTGGAGGCATTTTCTCAATTGAGGTGCCTTCTTCCAAAATGACTCTAGCTTGGGTCAAGTTGACACACACTTAACAAGCATGGGTTGAGTCAGTGGACAAATGGATCTGGGAATTTTTGTGAAGCAAGATTGCCAAACAAGTTAAGCAGTTTTTGTTTCCTTTTTTGTAGGAAACAGAAACCCTTTATAAGTTGGGAAATATAGAAGGAAAGCTTGTTTACAAAACATGGTAATCACAAAGTGAGAGATGTTTGAGTGTGTTTTGGAACAGAAAGAGAATCTATATACTTAAAGCATTCATACACGTTCCACTGAGATTCCTAGAGCAGAAGCCATTTGCAATTTAGGTGTTACTATTTCAACTCACTACTTAAAATACTCTAATGTTGTTTGAACTACAGACTCCAATTGTGTAGAAATTCATGAGAGGGTGCTGAAATTCTAGGGAGAATGTTAGCATGAAGGCACATTTTCCTTGACATGCATAAGATGGTAATAAGCAATCTCAGACATGCTGTTTTGAAATCATGATTTTTTAGAATGATTCTAAGCACTCTGATTGTGTTCTAAAAACAGTGGACACCCAGGGGAGTGGAGAAATGTTCTTATCTTTCTGAGTTATTGCTGCTACATAAGGTTATGTAGCATAGGATGGTACCCTAAGCTCCACTTCCTTATTAAAAAAACAAAACAAAGATGAAAAACATTCTAAAGACTAGGCATTTCAAAGAGAAGAGAAACATAAACAAGAAAGGTGTGTGTGTGTGTGTGTGTGTGTGTGTGTGTGTGTGTGTGTGTGTGTAGGAGGGGAATTCATCCACATTGTTCTTATTACTTTTCTGAGAGGCAAAACATGTAGGTTCCTTTATCCCAAAATTGACCCAATCACTTCAGTGTTACCTAATATTACTATTCTATGACTGTTCAAAAGTTTTTGCTTCTATACTGCTTTGTACAATATGGAAGTGTGTCCATTTACATTGTCACAAGACATGTTTTCAATCCTTATCTTTTTCATTTGCTTATGGCTCCATTTACTTGATCCTTTGCTAATGCGTTAGGTGCCTGAATAATACCAACCAGGGTAACCGTCACCCTTTGTAGGAATGTGAGACATGTAATTCACCATTACCAAGTTTGTTCTTAACCTGTCAGCTTGAGGGTTTTACTAGAATTGTGTTCTGAGTACTCACCAACAGGGAGTGCCAACCTTGGCTATTTTAACTATGGATTGACTCCACGTTTTTTATTCACATTTTCCCAGTCCTTGCTCTCCTATCGCCTAAAATTAAATGTATCCACTAGACATTTTTAAAGTAAACACTCTCATGAAAGTGGTCAAAATATGAATGAGGACTTCCAACAAGGGGATGACATGAGATTGAATCCAAAACTTGGTTATAGAGTTGATTTCAAAAAGGAGAATTATATATTGATGGTCTCTATTTTAGTGATCATGCACTACACCCTCACCCAACAGTCACCAAAATTTGCATATTGTAAAACAACTACGTGAGCAATATAGATTACAAATACGTTGATCCAGAAATGCTTTGAAGAAATTTACCCAATTCTCCTCAGCTCAGCTAAAAGATGACAGTGATTGGCAGGAAAGAAAAACTTAATGAAAATCCAGATCATTTATTTTTAGGATTATTGTTCGAAATGAACTACAAGAAATTTCTCAGTTCCTGACTCCACATTCAAGACTCTGTGCATGGTAAGTGTGGGTTCTCTTATTTGTGAAAAGTCACCTTAAAGTAAGAATTAAATAAAACTTTTCACCACATTTCATTAATTTGCTTATTTGTACTCATCACTGAATATTCTTCACATGGCAATCTTGTCTCTATTCATCATGCTGGGGCCTCTTCAGAGAGGTTTCCTAAGCCAGCATCTACATTAGTGCATGGTACTGAATTAATTGCAGCTTTGTGTTTTCTTTATAGTAGCCACCACTGCCAGATGTTTTCCTAGTTTCATACAGTCACTGTTTGTCTCTCTCCACTCTATAATTAAAGCCTCTCAAAGCCACGGGCTGTTCTATGCCTATGACACTTTTCCTACTGCCTATCTCTTTGTAGAAAGAGATGTAAACTCAGTTATCACCAAGGCACAATTTCATGAAGTTGGGAGTTACTGTTCATAGAATTTGAAAAAAGACATTTATTCTTATAATGTGAATTTTAAGGCCTCTAGACCTAAAAATATTCATGTCAAAACTTTAATAACAAGAAAATATTTGTGTGTCTAATTTGCACGTTTTCTACCCGTCCCTCCATGGACGTAATTGTGTCCTTTCTGACTTCCAAATTTATAGGTTAAAATTCAAATTCTCAAAATGAGTATCTTTGGAAATAGACCTATTGGAAAATAATTAAGATCTAATGATGGCATATAAACAAAACCCTAATTCAATAGGAATAGAGTACTTTTTCATACTAAAAGAAACAACTACACCATGTAACAACACCCAAGAAGGTGGCTGTCTCAGCTAAAAAGCTCTCACTAGATGTTAAATTTGTCTATAACTTGATTGGAGATGTCTTCATTTCCAGAATCATGAGAAAATTCATTTCTCTTTTATCACCTAGTCAATAGTATTTGTTATGGCAGCCTGTGATTGTATGTATGCAATTTAATTAATACAAAATTAGTAAGTGAAATTTTCTCATTTCCATGTTCTTTATTCGGGATTCACTATGCTTAAAACATTAATAACAATATCTGAAGCCTATGGCTGTAAAATTAATGAATAACTAAGGAAACAGTTCTTTCAGATCGAAGTTAAAATTCCCACAATATGAAGGTTTTTTTGCTACATATTTATTTATTTACTATGTGCTATGTTCCCAAACAGATGGCATTGACTAAACTAGGAACATGAATTTGGTTATCTTATTATCTCTGTCTCAATTTTAGGTTGATCAGGAGATATTCTGGAAGATTTTATGTCTCTTATTTACATAATATTATGTGAGATCATAAAATGTGGAATGTGTACATTTGAGGCATTCTTTGGTCTGAGATTTCTCTTACTTTGTTTTCAGGAGTAAAGGCTACAGGTGTCAATGACAGTGAAGAAACTGTAGCTAAAGGTTCACCAAATAATGAGTTTTAAAATGATATGGGTCACTTTGACCTGCCTGGTAAACTAACGATTTAAATGAATGGATCAAGAAGGTGCATACATTGTTTTAATTACAACAGCTGTGTTATAGCAACATCTATGAATGAGCTTATTAAGGAACCATCTATTAAAAACGTGTTGCCAGTGGATTTTATAATCACACTATAAAAAGTTATTAGAGAATACAACTACATCTCTTGAATCATTTAATAATATTAATAAAGCATTTATGATTTGACTATAATTTAAAATGTTATTATCTTTGAAGCAGGTGTCAGGCATCAGGTACCCATGAACCACAGTAGCATAGCAGTTAGCAGCTTCCCTTTACTGTGTGTTAAGCATGTCCTTGTATTATTTGAAAATAGATATTTTCTAAATTATAGACTTTGAGTTCACTTCTGTGTTATGCAAATCTTAGAGGGAACAGAATGTTTTACCTGAATCCTACATCTGTGGTTTTAAACTACAGCCACGTGCAATTCATGTATTAGCAAGGTTTGTGGTTTGGATTTTTCCAGGTCATGGAGAAGCAAGGTTTGGCCATTTTTCTTTTAATTTTGTTGTTTTATATTAACAATACATTTATTGAACAGTACACTTATCTGAAGGTCTGAGAAATCCCAGATATCAATGAATTGTTTCCCAAGGCTCATTTAGCTTGTAAGTTTTAGAAGTTGCAGGAATGGTCAAACACCAGGGCCACCTCTTTTAATTACTTGCTTTACCAAATTTAAGTTAGCAAAATGACAATAAGGAACTCCTTCCTGAAGTTATGTGTGCTGAAGTTATATGTAGAATGTTTAGAATGACAGACTTTTGGGACAAATCTATGGAAATCAGGAAAGGCCTTCTTATTAACAACACAGAAAAATCTGAAATGCCCTTTACAAACTACAGCTGTGAGAATAAACTGTAAAGACAAATTAAAATTATAGTCATGTCATTCCTTCTAAGGTGTTATCAATTAGAAATAATGAGGGACTTTTATTCTTTTGCTTTTCTGAATGGAGTCTTAGAATATGAATTTCCCTTTTTCTTCTATTTGAAACACACCCATTTATCACGAGGTTGGTGTTGTTGGAAGAAATAAATAAGAACTATTAGTATCTCTCTCATTATCCATAAGCAAGTCAGTTAAATCTCTTAATGCTCTCAGGTTAGCTAACATATTAGTCACTCTCTTTATTACTGTGACAAAATGCCAACACAACCAGCTTAAGACAGGAAGGTTTTATTTTGGTTCTTAGTTCAATCATGGTGGGGAAGGCAAGGCAGCAGGAGCTTAGGGTGGCTAGTCACATTGCATTCAGAGTCAGGAAGGAGAAAGAGAGACAGAGAGATGAAGGCTGGGGCTCTGCTTGCTTCCTCCTTTATATTCAGTCCAGGACCGCCATGGACGATCCCATGGACAGGGTCAAGTTTTCCTTTTTCAGTTTACTTTGCAGACATGCACAGAGGTTTGTCTATTTCTAGAATCTGTCAGGTAGACAGGCAAATATCATAGCCAGATTCATTATTTCTAACTTAGGCACTTTGGTTTTAAACTAAAACAGAGATTTGTTGGTTGTTGGTTTTATGCTGTGCAATATTCATAGATTTCTTTGTCTCATTATAGCCAAATAAATCCAAAGGTTTGTTTTCTAGCACAGATTCTGTTCTTAAAGCATTCCTAAATCTCAAAAATCCAGATCTTAGAATTTGCTTAGTGTATAGCTTCTCAGTAATGTTTGAGGCAGAGAAAATGACTTTTAAAAGAGGATGAGGGAGTCAACAAGAACCCAAAACTCAAAACTCTCTAGCAAAAAAGGTGGCCATGGTTTTATATTTATGAATATATAAGTTACAAGTTGATGTGGCTTCTACATGCCTTTGGTCTCTTGATGTCACTTTAGAAGTACTTTAAGACTGATGTGTACAATTTTGAGTTCTTCTACTTACGTTGAATATACTTAGACTTCAAGGGACAACTTTCAGGGTCCCTAATGGAAAAGGTATTCAGGACTGGTAATGGTGTTAAGAGCAATAGCACTATCCGAGTAACAGTCTTTGTTTTCCTAGTTCTATTTCACCCTGGTTGTTCATGTTTCATATTAATTCTAGGAGCAGCCAAGAGTGGTGAGTCAAGAGTCATGACCTCTTCCACAAATTCTGTGCTTTTGGGTTTTTTTTCCCTCTTAGATGATTGAGATAAATTTGACAGATAAGAAAAGTTGTATCTGATTGGGAGCTGGGGAAATGACTCAGTAAAATACTTGTCTTGTAAGCATGTGGACCTGATTTTGATTCCCACAATCCAGCAGGGTGTCATTGGAACCCCAGCACTGAGGATGCATAGACAGGTGGATCTCTGAAGCTCAGTGGCCAGTCTCTCCAACATGGAGACCTCCAGGTTGGTGAGAAAGCCTGTCTCAAAAACAGGAGTACAGAACCTCATGAATGACTTCTGAGGTCTTCCTCTGGTCCCCACACATGGGTATACACAAATGCAAATGAAAAACTAAAAAGTAA